>NW_028319424.1:0-117552 GCF_062004578.1 Staurois parvus
ACAGAATTGTTACTCAGGGCCACAGAATTCATACTCAGGGACAGACAGAATTGTTACTGAGTGCCAGAGAATTGTTACTCAGGGACAGACAGAATTGTTACTGAGTGCCAGAGAATTGTTACTCAGGGACAGACAGAATTGTTACTGAGTGCCAGAGAATTGTTACTCGCACAGACACAAAATTGTTACTTGCACAGACACAGAATTGTTACTCGCACAGACACAGAATTGTTACTGAGTGCCAGAGAATTGTTACTCAGGGACAGACAGAATTGTTACTGAGTGCCAGAGAATTGTTACTCAGGGACAGACAGAATTGTTACTGAGTGCCAGAGAATTGTTACTCAGGGACAGACAGAATTGTTACTGAGTGCCAGAGAATTGTTACTCGCACAGACACAAAATTGTTACTTGCACAGACACAGAATTGTTACTCGCACAGACACAGAATTGTTACTCAGGGCCACAGAATTCATACTCAGGGACAGACAGAATTGTTACTGAGTGCCAGAGAATTGTTACTCAGGGACAGACAGAATTGTTACTGAGTGCCAGAGAATTGTTACTCAGGGACAGACAGAATTGTTACTGAGTGCCAGAGAATTGTTACTCGCACAGACACAAAATTGTTACTTGCACAGACACAGAATTGTTACTCGCACAGACACAGAATTGTTACTCAGGGCCACAGAATTCATACTCAGGGACAGACAGAATTGTTACTGAGTGCCAGAGAATTGTTACTCAGGGACAGACAGAATTGTTACTGAGTGCCAGAGAATTGTTACTCAGGGACAGACAGAATTGTTACTGAGTGCCAGAGAATTGTTACTCAGGGACAGACAGAATTGTTACTGAGTGCCAGAGAATTGTTACTCGCACAGACACAAAATTGTTACTTGCACAGACACAGAATTGTTACTCGCACAGACACAGAATTGTTACTCAGGGCCACAGAATTCATACTCAGGGACAGACAGAATTGTTACTGAGTGCCAGAGAATTGTTACTCAGGGACAGACAGAATTGTTACTGAGTGCCAGAGAATTGTTACTCAGGGACAGACAGAATTGTTACTGAGTGCCAGAGAATTGTTACTCGCACAGACACAAAATTGTTACTTGCACAGACACAGAATTGTTACTCGCACAGACACAGAATTGTTACTGAGTGCCAGAGAATTGTTACTCAGGGACAGACAGAATTGTTACTGAGTGCCAGAGAATTGTTACTCAGGGACAGACAGAATTGTTACTGAGTGCCAGAGAATTGTTACTCAGGGACAGACAGAATTGTTACTGAGTGCCAGAGAATTGTTACTCAGGGACAGACAGAATTGTTACTGAGTGCCAGAGAATTGTTACTCGCACAGACACAAAATTGTTACTTGCACAGACACAGAATTGTTACTCGCACAGACACAGAATTGTTACTCAGGGCCACAGAATTCATACTCAGGGACAGACAGAATTGTTACTGAGTGCCAGAGAATTGTTACTCAGGGACAGACAGAATTGTTACTGAGTGCCAGAGAATTGTTACTCAGGGACAGACAGAATTGTTACTGAGTGCCAGAGAATTGTTACTCGCACAGACACAAAATTGTTACTTGCACAGACACAGAATTGTTACTCGCACAGACACAGAATTGTTACTGAGTGCCAGAGAATTGTTACTCAGGGACAGACAGAATTGTTACTGAGTGCCAGAGAATTGTTACTCAGGGACAGACAGAATTGTTACTGAGTGCCAGAGAATTGTTACTCAGGGACAGACAGAATTGTTACTGAGTGCCAGAGAATTGTTACTCAGGGACAGACAGAATTGTTACTGAGTGCCAGAGAATTGTTACTCGCACAGACACAAAATTGTTACTTGCACAGACACAGAATTGTTACTCGCACAGACACAGAATTGTTACTCAGGGCCACAGAATTCATACTCAGGGACAGACAGAATTGTTACTGAGTGCCAGAGAATTGTTACTCAGGGACAGACAGAATTGTTACTGAGTGCCAGAGAATTGTTACTCAGGGACAGACAGAATTGTTACTGAGTGCCAGAGAATTGTTACTCGCACAGACACAAAATTGTTACTTGCACAGACACAGAATTGTTACTCGCACAGACACAGAATTGTTACTGAGTGCCAGAGAATTGTTACTCAGGGACAGACAGAATTGTTACTGAGTGCCAGAGAATTGTTACTCAGGGACAGACAGAATTGTTACTGAGTGCCAGAGAATTGTTACTCGCACAGACACAAAATTGTTACTTGCACAGACACAGAATTGTTACTCGCACAGACACAGAATTGTTACTCAGGGCCACAGAATTCATACTCAGGGACAGACAGAATTGTTACTGAGTGCCAGAGAATTGTTACTCAGGGACAGACAGAATTGTTACTGAGTGCCAGAGAATTGTTACTCAGGGACAGACAGAATTGTTACTGAGTGCCAGAGAATTGTTACTCGCACAGACACAAAATTGTTACTTGCACAGACACAGAATTGTTACTCGCACAGACACAGAATTGTTACTGAGTGCCAGAGAATTGTTACTCAGGGACAGACAGAATTGTTACTGAGTGCCAGAGAATTGTTACTCAGGGACAGACAGAATTGTTACTGAGTGCCAGAGAATTGTTACTCAGGGACAGACAGAATTGTTACTGAGTGCCAGAGAATTGTTACTCACACAGACACAAAATTGTTACTTGCACAGACACAGAATTGTTACTCGCACAGACACAGAATTGTTACTCAGGGCCACAGAATTCATACTCAGGGACAGACAGAATTGTTACTGAGTGCCAGAGAATTGTTACTCAGGGACAGACAGAATTGTTACTGAGTGCCAGAGAATTGTTACTCAGGGACAGACAGAATTGTTACTGAGTGCCAGAGAATTGTTACTCGCACAGACACAAAATTGTTACTTGCACAGACACAGAATTGTTACTCGCACAGACACAGAATTGTTACTCGCACAGACACAGAATTGTTACTCAGGGCCACAGAATTCATACTCAGGGACAGACAGAATTGTTACTGAGTGCCAGAGAATTGTTACTCAGGGACACCTAATCGTTGAATTAAATAGTATGTCAGACAACATGCAGAGGAGTGGCAGAGGAGGCAATGTTTTAGGAGCGAGCAGACGTGGCAGCAGAGGAAGGGGTCGAGGCAGCAGTATTCGCAGCCAGAGGCCAGTGCTCCCGGTGTCATCCAGCGGTCGTGTCTCCACCGACAACCCTGCCGTCATTGATTGGTTGGCTCGGTCGTCTTCCTCTTCCCAGGTCACCTCTGACACCTACAGCCAACGGTCGGTGGGTACGTCAGACACAACCGTTAGTTGGCATGGCCCGGGAGCAAGCCCACTGAAATAACGTGTCCTCTACCTGCCCCTGTCCTTTGCTGTTCCCTCACCAAGCGAAGTATCGCATGCTGTGGGCTCAGCCCCACTGTACAGTGAGGAAGAGCTAACAGAGGGCGGTCAGGAACGGGGGGAGACATCGGCCTTTTCAGCAGCCAAGCGAACAAGTACTGGCGAGGAGAGTGGCTCGGTAGCCGGTCTAGAGACAGGTCTGTCTCCTGACCCAGACGCAGCCGAGGGGGCTAGTAGTGAGGCGGAGACCCTACTTGATGATGAGGAGGTTGATCGCACTTGGCAGCCTCGTCGTCATCAGGCAATTTCTTCCGCATCATCAGGAGAAGAGGGTGGCAGCTTGGCAGCGAGCAAAACAGTCGGTGGGTTGCCCAGGAGACAGCAGCAGGGTCGCATCAGTGTCAGTGGAGCCAAACGTCCACGGAGTAGAGCACCAGCTCCACTGCAGCCTACCACCACGGCCAGTAGTGGTGCCGGTGCGCACGGAGGAAGTAGCAGTCAGCCAGTGAAGAGTAGCGGGGGCAAAGTTTCCTACTCGGTGGTGTGGCAATTTTTCCTCAAGCCGCCCGAGGAAGTAAACGTAGCCGTATGTCGACTATGTGGCCAGAAATGCAAGCGTGGCCAGGGGGCCCATGTTGGGACTACAGCGTTGCGTCAGCATATGCAGCGTCACCATTCGGTGGCCTGGGAAAACCGTGATAAACATACGGCGGTTCTGCCTGCCCCAGCCCCCGCTCCATCACCCGCTCCGTTACTTGCTCCGTCACCCGACGTCGTCAATCGCCCTCTATCAGCCAGTCAAGGCTCCAACACCTCTGCTGAGGGGAGTTGTCGCTCGTTGGCATCTTCCGCTCGTTCAGATGCTCCTTCTCCTGCTACTCCTCTTCTCGGATTCCGTCAACAGTCTTTCTTGGAATCCGTATCCAAGAGACAACAGTTTGCGAGCACGCACCCGACGGTGCATTATTGAGTGAAATGGGTGGTTTTTCCACTCAGCGGACAGGAGTGGAGGAGCAGGAGCATCTGGTAGAGGAGGAGGAGGAGGAGACAGAGGACCCAGACGCACCGTGGCAGTATGCTGTGGAGATGGAGGCAGGGAGTCCCTCGCATTCCTTGGCACAAATGGCCCATAGCATGCTCGGTTGCTTGCGTAGCGACAGCCGAATAATAACCATCAGACAGAGGGATGACTTTTGGCTGTCCACCTTGTTGGACCCTCGCTACCGGTCCAAAATGGTGGCCTTTTTCACACCTGCTGAGAGGGAGGCCAAAATTACGTACTATAAAAACCACCTATGTAGTCAGTTGGTCTCTGCCTTTGTGCGCCAACGTCCATCCTCAGACACTGTGGGCCCTGTGCGCTCGCGTTCCGCTGGCATGGCAGCAGGGGAGGGGTGGGGTGGTAGGAGCAGTGGCAGCTCCACCAGCAGTGGCTGCCTCAGTCTGCAGTCGATGATGAGTAGCTTTCTTCACCAGCGCAGTGAGGAAACTACTAACCAGCCGCAGCAGCAGCAGCAGCATCAGGTGGACCTGGAGCAGGAGCTCAAACAACAGGCTTGGGCCTACTTGGACAGCACCCTGCCAACCGAGGTAGACAATCCCCTTGACTACTGGGCAACGAAACTTGACCTTTGGCCCCAACTAGCTGAATTTGCCCTTGAAAGGCTGTCATGCCCGGCCAGTAGCGTGGCATCGGAGCGCGTGTTTAGTGCGGCAGGAGGTATTGTAACTCCGCGGAGGACACGACTGTCCACCCAAAGTGTGGAGAGACTCACGTTTGTGAAAATGAATCAGGCGTGGATTAGTCTGGATTTCAAACCACCAGTTCCTGACACAACTGACTAAATCCGCCATGAATCATGCCTCAAACATGTGCCACTTTCAGGTCTCCTCACACTGCTGGTGTGTTTAATTTTTTGACATAGGGTGCAGGCAGATTACGGGCCTCACATAGCTGCTGCCAGGCCCCTAATCTGCCATGGGCCCCTATATACCGCCTCCTCATGCTGCTGCCAAGTCCAGAGTCTCTCATGGGTCCCTGTACGGCCTCCCATTGCTGCTGTCTCCATCGCCACACTCTGCTGCCATGTGCCACTTTCAGGTCTCTTCACACTGCTGGTGTGTTAAATTTTTTGACATAGGGTGCAGGCAGATTACGGGCCTCACATAGCTGCTGCCAGGCCCCTAATCTGCCATGGGCCCCTATATACCGCCTCCTCATGCTGCTGCCAAGTCCAGAGTCTCTCATGGGTCCCTGTACGGCCTCCCATTGCTGCTGTCTCCATCGCCACACTCTGCTGCCATGTGCCACTTTCAGGTCTCTTCACACTGCTGGTGTGTTAAATTTTTTGACATAGGGTGCAGGCAGATTACGGGCCTCACATAGCTGCTGCCAGGCCCCTAATCTGCCATGGGCCCCTATATACCGCCTCCTCATGCTGCTGCCAAGTCCAGAGTCTCTCATGGGTCCCTGTACGGCCTCCCATTGCTGCTGTCTCCATCGCCACACTCTGCTGCCATGTGCCACTTTCAGGTCTCTTCACACTGCTGGTGTGTTAAATTTTTTGACATAGGGTGCAGGCAGATTACAGGCCTCACATAGCTGCTGCCAGGCCCCTAATCTGCCATGGGCCCCTATAAACCGCCTCCTCATGCTGCTGCCAAGTCTAGAGTCTCTCATGGGTCCCTGTACGGCCTCCCATTGCTGCTGTCTCCATCGCCACACTCTGCTGCCATGTGCCACTTTCAGGTCTCTTCACACTGCTGGTGTGTTTAATTTTTTGACATAGGGTGCAGGCAGATTACGGGCCTCACATAGCTGCTGCCAGGCCCCTAATCTGCCATGGGCCCCTATATACCGCCTCCTCATGCTGCTGCCAAGTCCAGAGTCTCTCATGGGTCCCTGTACGGCCTCCCATTGCTGCTGTCTCCATCGCCACACTCTGCTGCCATGTGCCACTTTCAGGTCTCTTCACACTGCTGGTGTGTTAAATTTTTTGACATAGGGTGCAGGCAGATTACGGGCCTCACATAGCTGCTGCCAGGCCCCTAATCTGCCATGGGCCCCTATAAACCGCCTCCTCATGCTGCTGCCAAGTCTAGAGTCTCTCATGGGTCCCTGTACGGCCTCCCATTGCTGCTGTCTCCATCGCCACACTCTGCTGCCATGTGCCACTTTCAGGTCTCTTCACACTGCTGGTGTGTTAAATTTTTTGACATAGGGTGCAGGCAGATTACGGGCCTCACATAGCTGCTGCCAGGCCCCTAATCTGCCATGGGCCCCTATAAACCGCCTCCTCATGCTGCTGCCAAGTCTAGAGTCTCTCATGGGTCCCTGTACGGCCTCCCATTGCTGCTGTCTCCATCGCCACACTCTGCTGCCATGTGCCACTTTCAGGTCTCTTCACACTGCTGGTGTGTTAAATTTTTTGACATAGGGTGCAGGCAGATTACGGGCCTCACATAGCTGCTGCCAGGCCCCTAATCTGCCATGGGCCCCTATATACCGCCTCCTCATGCTGCTGCCAAGTCCAGAGTCTCTCATGGGTCCCTGTACGGCCTCCCATTGCTGCTGTCTCCATCGCCAACCTCTGCTGCCATGTGCCACTTTCAGGTCTCCTTCACACTGCTGGTGTGTTAAATTTTTTGACATAGGGTGCAGGCAGATTACGGGCCTCACATAGCTGCTGCCAGGCCCCTAATCTGCCATGGGCCCCTATAAACCGCCTCCTCATGCTGCTGCCAATTCTAGAGTCTGTCATGAGTCCCTGTACGGCCTCCCATTGCTGCTGTCTCCATCGCCACACTCTGCCATGTGCCACTTTCAGGTCTCTTCACACTGCTGGTGTGTTTAATTTTTTGACATAGGGTGCAGGCAGATTACGGGCCTCACATAGCTGCTGCCAGGCCCCTAATCTGCCATGGGCCCCTATATACCGCCTCCTCATGCTGCTGCCAAGTCCAGAGTCTCTCATGGGTCCCTGTACGGCCTCCCATTGCTGCTGTCTCCATCGCCACACTCTGCTGCCATGTGCCACTTTCAGGTCTCTTCACACTGCTGGTGTGTTAAATTTTTTGACATAGGGTGCAGGCAGATTACGGGCCTCACATAGCTGCTGCCAGGCCCCTAATCTGCCATGGGCCCCTATATACCGCCTCCTCATGCTGCTGCCAAGTCCAGAGTCTCTCATGGGTCCCTGTACGGCCTCCCATTGCTGCTGTCTCCATCGCCACACTCTGCTGCCATGTGCCACTTTCAGGTCTCCTTCACACTGCTGGTGTGTTAAATTTTTTGACATAGGGTGCAGGCAGATTACGGGCCTCACATAGCTGCTGCCAGGCCCCTAATCTGCCATGGGCCCCTATAAACCGCCTCCTCATGCTGCTGCCAAGTCTAGAGTCTCTCATGGGTCCCTGTACGGCCTCCCATTGCTGCTGTCTCCATCGCCACACTCTGCTGCCATGTGCCACTTTCAGGTCTCTTCACACTGCTGGTGTGTTTAATTTTTTGACATAGGGTGCAGGCAGATTACGGGCCTCACATAGCTGCTGCCAGGCCCCTAATCTGCCATGGGCCCCTATATACCGCCTCCTCATGCTGCTGCCAAGTCCAGAGTCTCTCATGGGTCCCTGTACGGCCTCCCATTGCTGCTGTCTCCATCGCCACACTCTGCTGCCATGTGCCACTTTCAGGTCTCTTCACACTGCTGGTGTGTTAAATTTTTTGACATAGGGTGCAGGCAGATTACGGGCCTCACATAGCTGCTGCCAGGCCCCTAATCTGCCATGGGCCCCTATATACCGCCTCCTCATGCTGCTGCCAAGTCCAGAGTCTCTCATGGGTCCCTGTACGGCCTCCCATTGCTGCTGTCTCCATCGCCACACTCTGCTGCCATGTGCCACTTTCAGGTCTCCTTCACACTGCTGGTGTGTTAAATTTTTTGACATAGGGTGCAGGCAGATTACGGGCCTCACATAGCTGCTGCCAGGCCCCTAATCTGCCATGGGCCCCTATAAACCGCCTCCTCATGCTGCTGCCAAGTCTAGAGTCTCTCATGGGTCCCTGTACGGCCTCCCATTGCTGCTGTCTCCATCGCCACACTCTGCTGCCATGTGCCACTTTCAGGTCTCTTCACACTGCTGGTGTGTTAAATTTTTTGACATAGGGTGCAGGCATATTACGGGCCTCACATAGCTGCTGCCAGGCCCCTAATCTGCCATGGGCCCCTATATACCGCCTCCTCATGCTGCTGCCAAGTCTAGAGTCTCTCATGGGTCCCTGTACGGCCTCCCATTGCTGCTGTCTCCATCGCCACACTCTGCTGCCATGTGCCACTTTCAGGTCTCTTCACACTGCTGGTGTGTTAAATTTTTTGACATAGGGTGCAGGCAGATTACGGGCCTCACATAGCTGCTGCCAGGCCCCTAATCTGCCATGGGCCCCTATATACCGCCTCCTCATGCTGCTGCCAAGTCTAGAGTCTGTCATGGGTCCCTGTACGGCCTCCCATTGCTGCTGTCTCCATCGCCACACTCTGCCATGTGCCACTTTCAGGTCTCTTCACACTGCTGGTGTGTTTAATTTTTTGACATAGGGTGCAGGCAGATTACGGGCCTCACATAGCTGCTGCCAGGCCCCTAATCTGCCATGGGCCCCTATATACCGCCTCCTCATGCTGCTGCCAAGTCCAGAGTCTCTCATGGGTCCCTGTACGGCCTCCCATTGCTGCTGTCTCCATCGCCACACTCTGCTGCCATGTGCCACTTTCAGGTCTCTTCACACTGCTGGTGTGTTAAATTTTTTGACATAGGGTGCAGGCAGATTACGGGCCTCACATAGCTGCTGCCAGGCCCCTAATCTGCCATGGGCCCCTATATACCGCCTCCTCATGCTGCTGCCAAGTCCAGAGTCTCTCATGGGTCCCTGTACGGCCTCCCATTGCTGCTGTCTCCATCGCCACACTCTGCTGCCATGTGCCACTTTCAGGTCTCCTTCACACTGCTGGTGTGTTAAATTTTTTGACATAGGGTGCAGGCAGATTACGGGCCTCACATAGCTGCTGCCAGGCCCCTAATCTGCCATGGGCCCCTATAAACCGCCTCCTCATGCTGCTGCCAAGTCTAGAGTCTCTCATGGGTCCCTGTACGGCCTCCCATTGCTGCTGTCTCCATCGCCACACTCTGCTGCCATGTGCCACTTTCAGGTCTCTTCACACTGCTGGTGTGTTGAATTTTTTGACATAGGGTGCTGGCAGATTACGGGCCTCCCATTGCTGCTGCCAGACATGTAATCTGCCATGGGCCCCCGTACCGACTCCTCATGCTGTGACGTTGCAACAAGGTGTAATTCAACCCTACATATGTTAGACCGCCTTTACGAACAGCTAAAGGCCATCACAGATTTCCTCATGTTAAAAGCGGATAAAGGTACTCCCTGTGTAACTTAGATGTCAGCCATTGTCAGCTCATGTGTGACACCTGCGCTTGCTCAGGCCCTTTGAGGAGGCCACGCTATTCGTGAGTCGGCAGGACTATGGGATGAATGAGGTCAAATCGGCCATGGGCCCCCGTACCGCCTGTTCACGCTGATGCTGGTCCCACAGTGTGACCTGGGTCCCTGTACGGCCTCCCATTGCTTCCACTCTGCCATGTACCTCTTTGAAATCTCCTCACACTCCTGCGGTTGTCCATTTTGTCATAGGTTGCTGGCAGATTAGCGGCCTTCCATAGGTGCCGCCAGGCCCCATATCGACCATGGGCCCCCGTACCTCCTGGTCACGCTGCTGCTGAGCCCACAGTGTGACCTGGGTCCCTGTACGGCCTCCCATTGCTTCCACTCTGCCATGTGCCACTTTGAAATCTCCTCACACTCCTGCGGTTGTCCATTTTGTCATAGGTTGCTGGCAGATTACAGGCCTTCCATAGGTGCCACCAAGCCCCATATCGGCCATGGGCCCCCGTACCGCCTGGTCACGCTGCTGCTGGGCCCACAGTGTGACCTGGGTCCCTGTACCGCCTCCCATTGCTCCCACTCTGCCATGTGCCACTTTCAGGTCTCCTCACGCTCCTGCTGGTTTCCATTTTGTCATAGGTTGCTGTATGGCCTCCCATTGCTGCTGCCTCCACCGCCACACTGTGGCTCCAAACACTGGTTTTGGCCCCGTGACTGGCCAAAGGAGTGAAGTGTGCAGTGATTCTAAGATCGACGGCACTCATCTGCATGTCATACTGACAGACAGTATTATTTCTCTTCCCCAGCAGACTCCAAGGGCATTTAAATTAAAGGTACAGTGTTCTGCACTAATATTAAGTCTCTCTGAAGCCTAGAAACACCCTTTTTTAAGTTAAATTCACAGCGAATTTATTCGACTCGAATCGAATATTGTCCACGAATTCGCCGAATCAGTCGAATCGAATTTTTCATTTCTTCGCTCATCTCTAGTTATAATGGCCACAACTCCTTCATATGTGATAATATATGTGCATATATAAAAAACTTTGTGCCAGACAGGTGCTATTTTTTCATTGTGTCCACATATATTCTTAGATGTGCTCCTCCACCAGAGCCATACAGTTATACTCTCACCTCCTTCTATGACCCAAATTGCATAGGTCAAATAGTGCTTTTCCCTTTAACCTGGGTAGGTATAATGTAATGCTAGCTCCACTCTCCTCCTCACTCTGCTGCAGATGATCTCGCCTCCTACTCTATCCCACATATCCTCCGCATATATAACCAGAAACGCTTGACATAGTGTAGTACTCAAACACTGTATAATTTATTAAATTAACACATTGCATTTACATTTAAAACGGGTGGGTCGATGACGTCAAGCCGCAAAACTGGAAGTTTACGAGCCACCATCTTGGAATTTCCTTGAGTGCATTGGATTTAATATTTGACAGGTGGTTTTTCTGTGGTGTCCCAGCAGGACACTTTTAAATGTGAGTGCACTTTGTTATTTTAATAAATTATACAGTATTTGAGTCCTCTATTCACATTGATTGATGTGGATGAAGAAATCTCTGCCAAGAAAACATTTTTAAAACATATGCCGAAGCATAGGAGCGATCCACCCACTGACCAACCCAGACCCCCATGCTTGGGCATATATGTTCTTTTTATTAACTGCAGATGAGAAATCTCATTCAGCAGTGCTGCATGCACTGACGTACTGTATATTCTGTTACTGTCAGATCGGTGCTGCATCTGAATGGCGTTCCTGCAAAGAAAACAACAACGGTTAACAATAAAACAGTAACAGTAGAACAGTAACGCAATAAAACAACTTATTTTGTTTTTGTAATGTTCACATTTTTTAATGTTTTTTTAATTTAATTTTTTTTATTTTTACTTTTTTGTGTTTTTTTTTTAACTTTTTTAAAACTTTTTCTTAAAACTGCAAACTCCAGATGTTAGGGCCTATTGAAATGCGATAGCCAATTTCCTGACTACCTAACATCTTTTGAGACCCTGTGCATATATGTGCCCTAGACTGTGCTGTATCCTATTCTAATACTCCACTAGTGTGGTAATGGAAGCAGTCCTTGAGACATTGAACAGGTTAGCCAGGACAAGAGGGACAAAAAAAGCAGGAGCCACACCTAATTCTGTGTCTGCTAAAGACACATCTTTTTTGGGGTGACTTTTGGGTTGGGGTACCAGGAATGGCATCAGGGAAATTTTAGGAAGGATCCACTTTGTCCAGTTGCTTTGTAATGCACAGAGTTTTCAAAGCATTTTACAGAGCCAACTGAAATACTGTAAATATATAGACCCTTTTTTTGTAGCAGTGTCTGGCTTTACGGGAAGCTAAGTACGGCTTCATCATCTGATCATTGAACTCCACCCCTTCCATGTTAAGGTTATAGTCATGGACACAGAGGGACTTCCCCACAACACCAGCTGCCCTGGAAATTTGGATGGTCGTGTCTGCGTTAATGAAAGACAGGACGAAAAATCCCTTTTTGTCCTTCCACTTCACAGTAAGCAATTGATCATTTTTCAAGCAGGCTTTCTCCCCCTTTTAAGATGGGTATTTACAAGCTGTTGGGGGAAGCCCCGATGATTAGGTTGCACGGTGCCACATACGCCAATTCCAAGATTGTACAAATGTGTAAATAGTGGTATGCTTGAATAAAAATTGTATAAGTTGTACCCCATATAAAAAAATGGGTGACACCAAGTCCAAAACTATCTTGCCACAGCTTTCCATGTAGTCTGGGAATCCAGGGGGCACCATGTGACTATCTTTTCCCTCGTAAACCTGAAAATTACATGTAAAGCCTGCTGCCCTCTCACAGGTCTTATACATTTTGACCCCATATCTGGCATGCTTGCTGGGGAAAAATTGCTTGAATGCAAGGTGGCCAGAAAAATTAAAGAGGGACTCATCAACACACATGTTTTGCTGGGGAGTATACACATTGCAAATTTCTGGTTAAGCTGATTTACGAGGGGCTGAATTTTGTGGAGCCGGTCATATTCATGGTCACCTCTAGGATGACATAGTGTATTGTCATTGAAAAGCATCAATTGCATTATATTTTCATATCTATGCCTTGTCATAACATCAGAGAGCATATGATGAATTGGGTCTGTGGACCAATACAACTGAAATTCATTCTTTTTTAGTAATGCCCATGTTGAGGGTTAGGCCCAAAAAAAACATTACATTTTGAAACCATAATAGGTTTCAATGCAAATGGTCTGGCAAGGTTTGAATTTGGGTTGGTGGCGATAAATTGTTGAGTATATAAATTGCTTTGATGCACAATCAATCCATACAGATCTTCAGTGGAAAACAGCTCCAAAAAATCAAGGGAGTAGTTATATTTGCTGTTTCCACCTGAATTCCAGATTGGGCAGTGAATAGGGGAAAGTACGGTTGCTGCAGAATTTGTGGGCTGCCAATCAGGATTTGCTAGCACACCCAGAAGGACACAATGGGCTCTACAGGCCTGTGTTCAAATTCTTGGTGGCTGCAGGACACTACTTGTGCTAGCCAGCTTGTACTGTACTTATGGGACTCGCCACGTCACCAAGTGGTACTGCAGTTCTGGTATGTAAAATACCAGGATGTCCTAGGCCGCTGGTGCTCTCCAGTTCACTGAAAGGTAGAGTGGCACTACTACTGGCACTCTGCTCCATATGAGAATCATCATGCAATTTTAACACATCAGCAACCTGAGAATGGGGTCGGGTACGCCTGACCTTAGCAGGGATCTCCATTGCCTGAACTATCTGTCAGAGTGCTGCTGCTCTCTAGAGGTCTGTATTCTGAGCCTGATTCTGCACCAGAATCCTGTAGGCCTCTTTACTAGTGTACCTTTCGTTGGACATTTTGGCCACTAAATTTATAGGTACCTAGTGTCACTCTTGGGAAAAAGAGCACCTGGCTGTCAGGGACTGCTTGAACCACTACAAAAAAATTTACTTGCTAGTGCTAGCAGAGATCAGACCTGATCTTGCTAACCCTGCAGTTTTGTGTGCAATGTATCAAGTGACAGTGATCTACTGCAACTGCACCTGCTGGGGGAGAAGGAGGGAGGTAAGCGTTGTAGCTAAACACAAGTGCTGGCAGGTGTTGGGGCTGATCCAACTAACGCTGTGTTTTTGGGGACACTATACTATTGTGAACGCTAGTATAGTTCTGATCTGATCAAATATATTGATCCGTTCAGACAATATACTAGCAACGGAGCTTTATTATGTATCTGAGCGTGTTCCTGGCAATCAAAGGGTTTAAATGTGATGACTGATGTAGTGGCGGCCAATCTGACGCTATCTGGGAGGGACGCTAACTGATGCTAAAGCTCTCTGAAGCCACCTGTGACACTAATACAGTGATCTGTAAAAAAAAACCCACTGGTGACAGGGCAGTAAAGAGGTTAACCGAGGGGCGAACAGGGAGTTAAATGTGACCTAGCAGTGCTTTTACTGTCTGTCTACTGTCTGGCTGCTTGGACTCACATGCATATGCTTTTTTTTCTCTCTGGAATGGAATGTGCTCCAGGGAGAGAAGATTGCATAATTTCCTGTAATATAGGCACAAGCACAGGCTGAGCTCTGATTCGGTACCTCCAAACATCATTGGCCTGAATCTGGTGAGTGATTGGTGCTGTACCGAATCACAGCACCACCGGTCCAATGGGGGCCTGCCTGTTAACACCACGAGAGTGTGGATTATGTATATATACATAATTTTGCACAGGGAGTCCGCCCTGTAGCAGTAAAAAAGAGCAATTACTGTTCTTCTCTATTGCTGCAATTTCCAAATCTACATTTTTTAGCCCATTTATAAATAAATGTAGGTTTATTAGACATCTTTGATGATAAAATATAATCCCGTTTTAGAATAACCCAATATTTATTTATGATCCTGCTCATTATGAATGCTTGGGAATTATACTTAAAGACAAAAATTAAACTATGTTTACAGTCTGTGTTTTCTTGTTTCCCTTTGTCCCTCAACTGCTTTTCACTCTACTCTCCACTTCCTCAGCATCTCTCTATGAATGTCCTTTCTGATAGCCTATTAAATAAACTGAGCCTTTAATACTCCAGCCTCCCCCTATATTATTCCACCTTATTACAATTTCCCCTGAGGCACTTATATTGCCCCTTAGAGATATTCATTAGCCAGCTATATATTACAATATCACATACATAACATCACAAGAAAGGATGGTTTATTCATAGTGTCTTAACATGTAGGCTTCCCAAGCAAGTCCACCAGAAAGGCAAGGCTGGAGAGGAGTTGTCCCTTTTTGTGTAACAATTACTCCTACCAATCAGGAATACACTTTATTTTCCTTCGAGCTGCACCCTGCTTAAAGTACCTAAAGGAACACCAACAAGTTAGAGTGCCATTTAACCAGTTGCCCTCTGGAAGATTTACCCCCTTAACGACCAGGCCATTTTTTGCTACTCGGCACTGCGCTATTTCAACTGGTAATTGCACGGTCATGCAATGCTGTACTCAAATGAAATTTATGTCCTTTTTTCACACAAATAGAGCTTTCTTTTGGTGGTATTTGATCACCAATGGGTTTTTTATGTTTTGTGAAAAAAGACTAACAATTTTGAAAAAATAAAATATTTTTTACTTTTGGTTATAAAAAATATATAGTAAACTCAAAGTTATAAATTTAGGTCAAAATGTATTCTGCTACATGTCTTTGGTAAAAAAAAAAAATCTCAATACATGTATATTAATTGGTTTGTGTGAAAGTTATAGCGTCTACAAACTAGGGTATATATATTGGAATTTACGCAGCTTTAACTATTTGACTGCCTATCACATTTCTTGAGGTGGTAAAATGCCAGGGTAGTACAAAACCCCCAAAATTACCCTTTTTTGGAAGGTAGACACCCAAACGAATTTTCTGAGAGGCATGTTGAGTCCATGGAACATTTTTTTTTTACCACAAATTTTTGGAAAATGTAAATTATTATTATTATTTTTTTTTTACATAAAGTTGTCAGTTAAATGATATATTGCTCACACATGCCATGGGTATATGTGGAATAACATCCCAAATCACATTTTACTACTTCTCCCAAGTATAGGGATACCACATGACAAGAGGCAAGCTGAGGCCCTAGAGCAGGGGTCTTCAAACTACGGCCCGCCGAAGACAATTATCCGGCCCGCTGGGCAGGGGCATATCTGCCGCGAGGCAAGGGACTAACTAGGGTTTGGCAGATCGGGAGAGCTCGGCAGGGCTCGGGCGGGAGGCAGGAGGGCGGGATCAGCCATTCTAGAACAGGGGAAGGTGGGCTCGGCTTATGAACCCACACCACTCACCTGGCCTCTCTGTAGCCAGCCAGCCATCTATTTTGATCAGTGCATTCAACCGTCATGGCCGGAGGGCGGAGCCTAGAGCTGATCATGAAGAGGGGGAGCAAGAGAGGAGACTCCATCGCTGCATGTCGGGTATCACGGCCACGGACCCTAGATAAGTGCAATAGATGATCAATCTCCTCCCTCTCTCTTTCCCCCCTCTCTCCTCTCTCCCTCTCCCTCCCCCTCCTCCCCCCTCCCTCTCTCTCCCCCTCCCTCTCTCCCCCCCTCTCTCTCTCCCCCCTCCCCCCTCCTTTCTCTCTCCCCCCTTCTCTCTCTCTCTCTCCCCCTCCACTCTCTCTCCCCCTCCTCTCTCTCTCCCTCCTCCCTCTCTCTCCCTCCCCCTCCTCCTCCTCTCTCTCCATCCCCCTCCTCTCTCTCTCCCCCCTCCTCTCTCTCTATCCCCCCTCCTCTCTCCCCCTCCTCTCTCTCTCTCCCCTCCTTATCTCTCCCCCCCTCTCTCTTTACATTGTACACAGATCTGACCTAACAAGGTGTCCTGCATTTACCGTATATTTTGCTCCATAAGACTCACTTGGGGCGAAATGTCTGTGCGTCTTATGGAGCAGCCGGCCCAGTATTCCCGCCGCCGTTGTATGTCCGCAGTCTCTGGTCATCTCATGTACTATGTCTGCAGTCTCTGGTCATCTCCTGTACTGTGTCCGCATTTGTTCAGAGTTTTTTTTTTTAAACTATAGTCCGGCCCTCCAACGGTCTGAGGGACAGTGAACTGGCCCCCTGTTTAAAAAGTTTGAAGACCCCTGCCCTAGAGAATAACATGGTGGGTGTTGAAATTTTTTATGTCACACAGTATTTGCGCATTTTTGGAAAAAATACACTTTTTGCAATTTTAATGCACAAAAACACAATATATATCCCAATTGTTTGATATATAAATATAAAAGATGTATAAGGTGACACTTTTAAAGCCTTTACAGGTCACCAGTTTAGATTTACATAGGAGATCTAGTGCTAGAATTACTGCCCTCGATCTGACATTCACGATGATACCTCACATGCATGGTACAATCTCTGTTTACATACCGCCATGGGACCGCTGCTTGCGTTTGTCTTTGCACGTGATCGAGGGGGTGGGTGTAATTTTTTTTTTTGTATTATTTTTTTTGCTTTTTTTTTACACTGTCCCTTTCATTTTTTTTCATCACTTTTATTGTTATCACAGGGAATGTTTATATATGTCCTGTGATAGCAACAGGCAGTGACAGGTACTCTTTTCTGAGAAATCTGGGGTCTATTAGACTTTAGATTTCTCCTCTGACCTTAAGGCATCTGATAACACTAAGATTGGTGTGATCAAATGCTTTCCCAATTTTAAAAAATGGCACTGTGTATATCTGGCAAAATGGAAATGATGAAATTATCATAGCTTCTGGTCTCTTAGACCATAGATATGATTGGAGACATTCCAGTCTTTGAATAGCTCTATTGTCATCTAGCGGAACTGCCGTCTGCATTTTTGGGTTCCCCTGTGGGACACGAGAGCCCAAGGGAACCTTGGAAGGCGACAGGAGGGGTGGAGAAGTCCCTTCCCGCTGCTTGTAATGCTTGTAAAAGTGATCCAGCAGCTGTATCTGCAGGCATCATCCCGATATAACAACTCAAAGTACAGTGATGTACCAGTATGTTGCTGGTCCATGTTGGGCATATATATAACAGCAGAGAACATAGGCATATGATGAATCGGGTCTGTGGACCAATATGATCGCAATTAATTATTTTTTGTAATGCCCATGTTGAGGGTTAGGCCCCTCAAATTTTTTAATTCAGAAACTATGATAGCTTTCCATGCGAATTGTCTGGTAAAAGCTGAATTTGGGTGGGAAGTGATGTATCGTTATGCGTATAAATTGCTTTGACCCACAATCAATTGATACAAATCTTCTGTGAAAAACAGCGAAGGTGCTAAACGCTAGTATTGGCAGTGAATGGGGCCAATCCTGCTAACACTGCATTTTTGGGAACACTATACAAAGGAGGCATTATTTTAGTTTTTTTCGTGATCAATATATTGATCTGTACAAACAATATACTAGTAATGGCGGTGATCAGCACCCTATAGCGTGAGTGCGGGCGATCTAATGCTTGACGCTTGCTGACCCTGGCTGGGTGGGGCACTAACTGACCCTGATGCTATCTGTTGTTGCTAGTGGCAGTAATACAGTGATTACTGAAAAATTCTATATACTGACACTGTACTAATGGTATTGGCTGGGTGTTAAATGTGCTAATATAATGTGTTTGTAAAATGTAGTGCTTTTACTCAGTGTCGTGTTCTCTCTTCTCTCCCTGGATGGCATAGGGGGCAGCGGGGGGCGCATGCATGCGCACGCACACCCTGAAATAGAAAGCAACTTAATATTATGTAGCTTTGCCCAGAGCTGCTGTTCGCCTGCACATTGTTGGTGGGCGGGCCGCAAATAGTTAAAAAAGATATATCATTTCTTTCAATTTTTTAAAAACATTTTTCATTTTTTTTAAACATTATTTTTACTATTTTTTACTATTTTTTTAGAAATGTTTTCATCAGAATAGTGCAATGTTACTATAGTAACATTGTACTACTCTGGGGGGATTATCAGGGTCATTTCTTTTTTTCTCTTTTACACTTTGCATTGCATGAGCAATGAAGAGCTTGCTTTGAACTGTCCTGAATGTGTTAAGTGCATGACAACTCAATATAATAGTGATCTGTGATTGGCTCCAACTAGGCATATGGTACAGGTTGCTGTGATTGGCCCCATGTGTCATGTGAGAGCTGTGGACCAATCACAGCTCACCAGGAAGAGAAGCAAAGCTTTTATGAATCACGATCGCATAGGGATCACATGATCACTAGGTCCTGATTACCAGGACTCTCATTCCACTGTGTCCACGTAGGGGGAGTGTTGCGTGCCTCGTTCTCTACTCTGGTCAGAAGAGTAAAGTGGTGTCAGCAGGTGTTGGGCTTTTGCAGAGAGAGACAGGGAACCCAAAACAATAACTCAGCGACCCATATAGGGATATTTGAATAGATTAAATTCATTTTTTTCTTGTTATATTGATAATTTGCTTCTTGTGAAAGAGAAGCTTCATTTTGGAGTATTCCTGGAATATTTGCATGGGAATGAGTATAATTGTACATAGCAAGATACAAAAATGACAATCTGTTTAACCACTTGCCCTCTGTAAGATTTACATCCCTTCCTGACCAGGCCATTTTTTGTGATACGGTGCAGCATTAATTTACCTGACTATTGCGTGGTCACGCAACGCTGTACATAAATAAAATGTATGTCCTTTTTTTCCCACCAATAGATTTTCTTTTGGTGGTATTTGATCATCTCTGCGGTGTTTACTTTTTGCGTTATAAACAAAAAAAGACAATTTTAAAAAAAACAATATTTTTTATTTTCTACTATAAAATATATCCAATAAAAAAATTTAAAAATTACATTTCTTCATAAATTTATGCCAAAATGTATTCTGCTACATATTTTTGGTAAGAAAAATCCCAATAAGTGTATATTGATTAGTTTACACAAGAGTTATATAGTCTACAAACTATGGAACATATACTGGATTTTATTTTTTATACTAGTAATGGCGGCAATCAGCGGCTTATAGCGGGACTGCGACATTGTGGCACACATTTTTACAGTGACACTAATACAGTGATAAGTGTTAAAAATATTAATTGATCACTGTACTAATGACATTAGTTGGGAAAGGGTTAACCTGTAGGGTGATCAAAGGGTTAACTGTGTGCCTAGCTATGTGGTTGGTGTACACTAGTTGGCACTGTTTCTAGGGAAAGTGAAGGATTGCGTTCCCAGCTTTGCAGGGACACATAATCTTTTATTTCCCTCTCTGTCAGAACAGAGCTCTGCCTTGTTTACAACAGAGGCAGAGCTCTGTTCTTTGTCCTGCCCGACAATCAGTGGGTGCCAAGTTCAGAGACGGGTAACAAAAATGGTGAAAGGTCTGGGGGATAAAACATATCAAAAGCAACTTCAGGAACTTAACATGTACAGCCTGGAGGAAAGAAGAGAAAGGGGTGACATGAATGAAACATTTAAATACATCAAGAGGGTGGATAAGGTTCAGGAGGGTAGTATTTTCAATATGAAACCAAAATCAAGAACACGAGGACATGACCTTAAACTAACTAGAAGAAAGTTCAAAACTAATCTTAGAAAGTACTATTTTACTGAAAGAGTAGTTGATGCTTGGAATAAACTTCCAGCAGATGTAGTGAGCCAGTCAACAGTAAAAAACTTCAAACATGCTTGGAACAAGCATAGACCTATACTAAAAGTAAAAAAAAAAAAAACACAAGCACCCCCCCCCCCAAAAAAAAGGGGCAGACTCAATGGACTACTCTGTATTTTTCTGCTGTCAGTTTTCTATGTTTCTAACATCCGTTCACTGGTGCTGAGTGTTCACAGCAGAAGTGAGCCCCCTATGGTGGAGGTGCAAAATCACACATATTTATGTACTCGATTTTGCACAGGAGGGTAGCCCTGTTTCAGTAAAACTGCTAGAAGGTGGTCTTCAAGTGGTTAATGAAAGGAAACTAACTCTTAGGATGTATGTATACAAACAGTATATTGTTAGGAGTCCCTTTAAAGGGTATTGTTTATTGTCACGTAAGGAGACCTTGGTAACAGCTACTCTCTCTGCAGACAATGTTTTGCTCAAATCAAGAGAGAGGGAAGCTTGGGCAGGGTTGGTTGGAGGCTATTTGAATCTGACAGTTTAGTCAATTGGTGGTGAGTTATGAGGAGAACAGGCGCACTTTAAGTTAGCTCCAGGCAAAATAACTACAGTATGTCATCTTGTAGGCCAGATTTAGGCTTCGTTCACACTAGCTTTGTCAGCAGGCATCAGACAGGCATTTGGGAACCGTTTTTAGCACTTCTCAAACGCCTCTGAAAACTCTGCACATGGCAGCACACAGTGCTGTTCACACGGAAGCGCTAGCGTCACGTCAAAACTGACGCCTCTGGTCGAATCAGGAGGAGTTCAAGCCTCCCATTCAAGTCTATGGTGCCGCTCCGCAAATGCCTGGCTGGCGTTTGCGGTGCTGTTGTGGCGCGGTTGCGAGGCGTTTGCGGAGCATTAATACCATTTAAACTTAATTCTAGGAGTTTGTGGTGCATTTTTAACTCTTGGAAAACTGCCTCAAAACCGCGCATAGGGCGTTTTGGAAGCGTTTGAGGAGCGTTAAAAACGCCTGTTTAACGCTTGTCAAACGCTATAGAGGCGTTTGACAAGAGTTAGAAATAAAGTCAAGTGTGAACGAGCCCTTAGGGCAACTCCTTCACTGGAAGAGTACAATACCTTTGGCCAGGTTATCCCAGAATTTGCATTAGCATTCCAATTGGTGAAAAAAGGCACAAACATGCTCTGTATTAAATCTGTAACCAAAAAAAAAGTCTATTTACATCTGTCTGTCCATAAGAATGCATGGACCTTCCAATCAGGTCCACCTGATCAGAGTGGACCTGATAAGAGTACTCATGTGAAAGGGGCCTTACAGTGTTGCCTCTGCCTGCTGTATGTACTAACCCTGGTCTGTTCACATTTCACATTTCACATTTCTGCTTGCTGCCTGAAGTGACTCAATTGCATATCCCACTGACTACGTTCCTTCGAGACACCAAGCCAGTGAACATGGCATTCCTGGGGGCAGCCATGTACCAGTGGGCTAGGCTTGCTTGGTCTTATAGGAACTGGGACTGCTATAGGTGACACTACACTAAAGTATATTCTCTAAACACTTATATAGAAGAAATCAGTACAGTACATCCATTTTGACACAATTGGTTAATTTGTGCGATACACAAGATACAATATCCAGTACATTATCTTTCCAGACACCAAAAAAGTCTCACATATGTGGTATTGCCATACTCAAGAAGAGTAGCTGAATATGTTTTTGGGGTGTAATTCTAAGTATGCCCATGCTGCATGTGAGAAATATTTTATTAAATTGCAAACTTTGTTTAAAAAAATTAGTTTTCATTTTCTTTCCATATTTTCCAAAAACTTCTGGCAATAAAAATTAAGTCTTCAAAGACTCACTGTGACTCTTAAAAAATACCTTGGGGTGTTTACTCTCTAAAATGTGGTCATTTTGTTGGTGTTTGTACTGTCCTGGTGCTCCAGGGCCTCCAAAAATTTGATAGGTGGTCAGGAACATAGATGCATAATTTATGTCTGTAGAATGTCTGAAGGTGCTTCCTTTGATTTTGTACCCCACCATACTCATAAAGAGTAGCAGAATGTGTTTTGGGGTGTACTTCTAAGTATATCTATGATGTGTTAGAAATATAATTTTAATTGACAGCTTTGTTTCTTTTTTTAAGTTTTCACTTTTTTCCTGTATTTTCCAAAAACTTGTGGAAAAAAAAAGATATTTTCCAAAAAAATCATTATACCTTTCAGAAAATCCCTTGTGGTGTTTTCTTTCCGAAATGGGGTCATTTTGTGGGTATTTCCACTGTCTTGGTGCTCCAGGACCTCCAAAAAAGTAACAGGTAGTCAGGAAATAAGATGTCATTCAAAGTGTGACAGCGCTGAAATCTGAAAACTGGTCTGGG
Source organism: Staurois parvus (assembly GCF_062004578.1). NCBI lineage: Eukaryota > Metazoa > Chordata > Amphibia > Anura > Ranidae > Staurois > Staurois parvus. The sequence goes on from NW_028319424.1 coordinate 22,838, forward strand.
CAGGAAAGGGGCAGTGAATGTGTCCAGTATTGAGGTGGTTAATCACACATCTCCATATGTCAGTTTATACATGAGTTTTAGATAACTAAAATAAACTTTTTTCTATGTGTGTGTGTTCTTATGAGAGTCTACAGAAACATGTCGTTCTTTTTACCGATAATATTAATTTTGGAAATAGTTTTATTATGTTTTTGAATGTATTGTTGTGTTAAGCCTTGAGGCATAAAAGAATGATACATTCAATATGCAAATTAGGAAGGAGTTGGCAATCTGCTATGGTACTAAGGTTAAAACACAAAAATGAAAAGCAGAATTCAGATACTGCATTTCATATGAAAACTAAAAAAAAAAAAAAAGGATCCACAGAATGAGGATCAGATTTAAAAATCATTGAAAATCTACTTTCCAAAAAGGTAAGAAGAATGATGTAAATATACATATATAGTGTTCTGGGGATGCTTAGCTCATGTGGTAGATGCTTTTCAAATGAGTTGTGCCAGGCACTTCATGACAACAATGAGTTGTGTTTGAGGGTTGTCTGGCCCACCCTTATTAATACACACTCAGAGCTCTTAGCATCACAAAACAAAACAACAATGGAAAAATGTTAAGCCACCTGGCTACACTTCATTAGCACCACTGCTCTTGTCAGGTTACTTCAAACCCAGCTCCTTGGCTCTCTTAGCCTTTTCTTACAGCACTTCGCTACACTGGCCTCAAGTTAGGGTGTCAGGATCCAGATCTGAACCTGCGACTTCTGTGGTGTTTGGTCATAGCTCTTCTCGCTGTGCTATCTGAGATGCTGGACAATCTCTTACAAGAATCTTTCCCTGTCTCTTGTTTCTGGTGAATCTTGAAACCTTTTTTCCTGCCATAACCTTCCTGATTTAAGCCATGTCTCTGTACTTCCAATTTGCCATATTTTTGTGCTATCTCCAGCCAATATCTTGCTCCTTTGCTTATCTGCAGCTGTTTTTATCTTCACTACCACTCGTTACTGACCTTTGACCTGTTCTTCAACTACGTTTCAGCTTGATCCCAACCTACAACCACTTGTTACCAACCTTTGGCTTGTTTACTGACTATGCTTCTGCTTGATCCCTACCTGCTATATCTGCTACTGGACCCCAGCTTGCTCACCTCCTGGTGGGATGATCTTAAAGACTGCAACCTGGTACTAACACACAGCAAATCCCATCTCCACCATCAGAAGCTCTGCGGTATACCAGTTAGTGCTTAGACCCTGCACCTTGGGAGAGCCTGTGTCATCCTCCAGGGTGACCTGCTTGCTAATTTGGTGGGTGCCTCAATACTTCTGTAGCTGCTGGTCTCCAAGCCGGACCCCTGACCATGCCATAGGTTTTGCCTAGCACCCTGGGCTCTCTCACTCTTCTAGAGACTTTAGGATTCCCTCCAACCCCCTGGACCCACCAGCCACCTCAGCTTTCTCAATCTCCACAGACTCGAACAGCTGTCCCAACTCTTCCAGTCCTGTAGCAAGGACTTCTCCCAAAATGGAGTGTATTTTCCTGGCAGGAATACACAGCCCTCCTGACAGGGCTCTGTTCCCAAAATGGGGGCCCTGAGCTATGATCAATCTTTGCTTTTAACAAGCATGCACACCTGTGCACTCACGTAGCCTGCAGGTCTCCAATAAGACCTGGACACAGCATTGGAGACCTCTTCACGACACTCAAATCTCTACAAAGTCTCCAAACTCCAAACCCTTATCCGGGATTACAAAACCCATAGAGCACTGACTAGCCAGTCTCTTCTTCTCCCGTGGAGCTTCACACTCTGTCTTGCAAGTCCTGTGTATCATTTACCTAAATTCCCACCATGGTAGGGCCTACCACTTAAAGTATATATAGATGCACACACATTTTGGTCACAGTAAAAGACAGCAGCCTGATTTTGGAGATATATTGGCTTGAGGAAATCAAATTATTCGTCTATCATGACAATCACCTTTTCTCAAAAGTATTTATCCAATTATTTATTTTTTATGTATTTATCCAGATATTTAAAATTATAGTATTGTACTTTATATTCTACTGTATTTTACTTACTACTAGCTTACTCATTAATAAATATTACTAAATAATCAGGGAAGTTTGAGCTTTAAAAATACTTGGCACATACAAACATTTGGAATGAGCAAAATATATACTGTATATATATATATATATATATATATACACACACACACACTGCAGCAAGTAAAATACCTGTGGTGCATTAAGCTTTTAAACCTCTTGAGGCTCACTGAGTGTCAGTCATACTGTACTGTCCCCAGGGTGAGATTTGTAAATTGAAGCTGATGATTCATGAGATCATATCAACATTCACATCTTACATAGGGATCATAAACAATCAATCTTCTTTAGGCTCTGAGGACAGAATTGCTAGAAAGCCATCTTCAAGCTGAATGCAAGTGGATGTAATGCTGATACTAACTTGTCTCTCGATAAAGACTTTTGTAATCATCTGACCTGCCAGCTCAGTAATTTGTGCATACAAACTTTACTTGTTAAAATACAACACAAGATATCTTAAGAAAAAGGACCCTCACTGTAATCATGTCATTGTGGTCTCTATTTCAGCACAACTAATATATATATATATATATATATATATATACACACATATACATAGACACACACACATTTATATATGGTAGTTGCATTAAAAAAAATCTACAAAAAAGTACTGATAAAACAAACTGCTGAAATAGGTCTGATTGGCTACTAGAACTAGTGCTAGTACTAAAACACACTAAGGAACTGAACTGCTGAAATAAGCTAATTAGCTACTAAGATAAGTACAAACATTCTGATGAGATATCATTGACCATATATATATATATACATATATATATATATATATATATATATATATATATATATATATGGTAAATGATGTCACCCAGGAGACCCTGCCCCTTAGTTTATAAGCAAATAAAGCAAATGGGAGCTGTCATTTTGCTGTCAATTTTAACACAATTTTTCCTTTGCTGTGGTAAGTTCTGTACATTTCACAGATCCACTTCAAAGGCAGGTTCCAGGCATCAGACACTGAACTTTGGGGAAAGGGTAAAGATGGACCTAGGCATACAGGGAAACAGACAAGAAGTTGGATGACCACCCCAAACAAAATGCACAGCTTCTCACCACAGTTCAAGGAGCAAGCCAGCACACATGCAGTCCTCAAATGATGCAAAATGCATTAAAAAACAAATAATTCAATTGCTTAATATAAACAATAAAATAGGACATACAGCTGGCATATTGTGAACTTTAGGTTCTGTTCAAGCTAGGGTTTGAAAGAGAGAACATGCCCCAACTTTTGTCCATTCAACATCATGTGTAGCAGGAGCCAAGCATTATATATAGAATGGTTCCCACCCCTTCATTTATATAGCTAATGACAGTTCGAGGAGCTGTCATGTGGCGAGCAGTACCAATGGGATCAGTCATATCCACGGATCCGCTGGGTATTTAATTTCAGAGAGTTGTCAGATGGCGGGCTTCATGATTGACAATGGATTTACAACAAGGAAATTTTGGGGGCATATTTTTTAATAAAGTATTTATCAAATGTTTGTGTGTCTTTATTGCTGGGTTACAATTTTATGTGTATGAGTAGAGGTACCATGCACCCCTATATTCACATGAGTGATGGTATCTAGGGCCTCCTTATTTTTAAAGGGACTTCCAGATCCCTCCATCTGCAGACAGCCACAACCACTGCCCTCTTATGGAGTAGAGGCCTTTGTCCTCATCAACATGGGAACAAGGTGCTTTGCCAGAGGGGATCCCCCTTATGTTGCGGGCATGTAGCCTGGTATGGTTCAGGAAGGGGAAAGCCACATGCCCCCCCCCCTTTTCTGGCCAGCTCAGAGTAAAGGTCTGGTATGGATTGTTATGGGAATCTCATGCTTTGGTTCCCCCTTAAAATCCATATCAGATTCAGAAGGTCTGATATGCAATTTGGGGATGACTCTCCACATTTTTTTTAAAGTTCTTGCTCCACGATGTGCTACAGCAAAAGTGACATTTACAAAGAAAAAATGTATACAGTATAATTGCCGTCTTCTTTAAAAAAAATGGGAAGCTGTTGGAGGTCTGTGTGCTTTTTTTCTTTTAAATAGGAACCAGAAAGGACATTAAATTTGCCAGCAATTTAAAATTATGTTTCCCTGTAAATGTCAGTGCTTTACAAAAACCACTAATCCCAGTCCAATGGATTTCTTCAAAAAAATGTTTTTTGCACCAACACCTGTTCTCCAGTCCAGTGTGCTCATCCCTAGTGAACATGTAACAGTTTCTATAATGTCACCATCTACTTTCTGGAAATCCCTTCTGCCACCTATTACACAGGTGTGATTGGGGAAAAAAAATCATTAAGATCAGGCTTCAAGTGGCTTTTAGGCTGTATATCTAATTCAATTCCGTTTGAAGTAATAACCTGTCAAAATCCCCTGAGGATTTTGGTAAATTTTGTTGAAAGCAAAGAAGTACAAGAGAAATCATGAAGATCAATGATGATGAGCCCTCACACTGTATCTACCTATGGGTGTTGACAAGTCCCCACAAATGACAGAGTAAGTATAATAATATATTCTGTGCTAAAATGGGTGCTTTATCTTACTGTTATAGACACATCCACACTTACATTGTTGCATATAAATCACATGCTCAGTGCAGCAGTCAGCACAGTGTTTGTGGATAAATTGTTCCCCATTGGCTAATATAATTGCTTCCTGCATACTTGTTTAATTGTATTAACTGTATGTGTCACATGCAAAGGTGCGTATTTAGGGGTGCTCAAACTTTAGAAGAACGAGGGCCATGTAAGTGATTTAGTGATCACTCGCAGGCCACAATGAAATGAAATGGTTCACAATTTTTTATTTTGAATAGCTTAGTGAACATTCTTCTCCTGCAGTCTCTGAATGCTGGGGGGAGGGAGAAGAGGTCAAGCCAGCTTTCAGTGCAGGAGGAAGGAGGAAAATGGAGGGAATCGGTTCCTGCATATGCCACCCCTCCTGTCCATGTGCAACACAGAATGTGAGAGGAAGGCTTCACATGCCCCCTGGACACACTATACCAGTGGTTGGAGAAGGGGGGGTTGTAAAAACTTATCTCAACTATGGAGCTTTACTGCCCCCCCAAACCTTAAATGTAAGCGAGCCCTTACTGCCCTGAGCCCTCTATAAATCTGCTTTAACACTCATGCACTGCACCTGCGACTTTCCTGTGGGTTATAAGATCTTTGCCTTAGACTTCTATTATATCCTGAGGGTGTGGTGCACTTTCTGAAAGTGCACCAAAACACTTGCATTCAGTTTGAGGTTGAGAGCCACATCAGAGGACTCCAAGGGCCACAGGTTGAGCACCCATGGCCTACATGGATTCCCTTGCATCCTTCAAGTGTAATACGTCTAACCAACTTGACAGATGTGACTTGTCTATATTCTATCTTAGTTGAAATGTAGCTAATTGGGGGGTGTGGCCGGCCGCGGAGGGAGATGGCAGCTCTGTAGGAGAGTTCCGGGAGCTGCCGAGAACCACAGCCAAGCAGAGCGATGTGTGACAGCGGGGAAGCCCACCAACATCATAGTAAGCCCTCTGAAAGAGGGGGGCACCCGGGAGGCACGATGGGGAAGCGGAAAAATAAGGAGGGGCCCCACAAATTAACGGAGTTCTTTACTCCGGTGGGAGTCCCCTCCCCCCAAGATGGCGCTGGTCTCTGTCCCTCTCCCATGCTTCAGGGACACGTGAGGGGGATGGCCATATTTCTCCCCTACACGCATCCAGTCCAGCAGCGTCTGCAGGCTCTGCACAGTCTTCCCCCTCTAATAGCCCACAAAAACACAGCAACGCTGCTCCCCAGAGGCACATTCTGGGGATAACGGCCAGCAGAAAGTATTACTACATAATTCCACTACTGAGTTTGTGGAACATCTGGAGGATTACCCTGCAGAATCCCTGCCCCTTACGACTGCAGTACTGAAAGATATGTTAATTACACTTAAAGGCTCCCTGCATAAAGATATGATGGGCTTTGTATCGCAAGTTAACAAGGATATTGAATGTCTAGGAGAACGGGTAACACACGTGGAAACTAAAATGGGTGAATTTCGCTAAAGCCCACAACTAATTAGTTGACGCACATAATGAAGCTGAAGACGACCTAACAGCATGAAAGGCGAAACTGGCGGACCTAGAAGACCGCTCCCGCAGGAATAATGTTAAATTCAGGGGTATTGGCGAAAATGTTCCTACTGCAGATCTACGCAAATATATTCAACAAATGATTTCCACTCTGCTACCTCATACTCCGAATAGAGAACTAGTAGTGGACAGGGCCCATAGACTGCCAAAACCCTCCTTTCTTCCCAATCATATCCCAAGAGACACTATAGCAAGAATTAACTTTTACCACATTAAGGAGGAACTAATGCTGTTTGCTCGGAAAAATAACCCGCTCCCAGACCCTTATACTGGGATCTCCTTATTTACTGACCTCTCTCAACATACCATACTAGCCCGCAAAAAATTGCTATCTTTCATGAAACTGCTATGAAACAATGATATCAAATACCAGTGGGGCTTCCCTACCAAACTGCTTATCTCTAAAGACAACCGTGTAATAACGGTCAAATCTGAAGTGGAAGAATTCCAGCTAGCAAGAAAGTGGGGCCTCCTGCCAGCAGATGGCGCACCAACTTCTGCCAAAGCCTCTCCCAGGAAAATAACTCCTGACTGGGAACAAGTAGCAGGATGAGATACCGCATGGTGCTCCCTCCCATGCCTCCTATTTCCTTGTTGCCTACCCGCTGTGCACTTGGACAACCAATCATTAAGCTGCACCTCTTGGCATTGAACCCCCACCCGTTGTAGTGATTAAGTTCACACAAAGTTACTCGTTGACTGTTATTTTTGTTTTCTTCTATTCTTTTTCTTCCTTCTTGCCAACTTTCTTCTTACAGAGCACCGGAATTGACCAAGTATGGGAACACAACATATCGCTTTCCTCCTGCCATATGACGACACAACTCTGCACTCCTCATTGGATCCCTACGGTCACCGTAAGCCTATCAACCTGGAAAACATCTTTCCTTATGCAATTCTTAACCACACCAATTGAGAGCATCCCTGCATCATCTACCCTGCATCCACCATGGTTCTAAAAATAGTATCTATGGACGCTCATGGGCTCAATAGACTGTTTAAACACCATTCCATGTGGAGAGAGGCACAACGGTTGGCCCGTGATGTTATTTGTGTCCAAGAAACACATTTTGCCTCTAATAAAGCTCCACACTGCTCACACCGTTCATTCCCACACGTATATACGTCCAATGGCCCGGATAAGAAATGTGGTGTTCTCATAGCCATTTGTAATTCTTGCGCATTTTCGTTGCTGTCCCAAGAATTTGATGGCAAAGGCAGATACCTAATTATTGTCTGTGAAATCAACAACATCACTTATACCATTGTCAATTTATATGCCCCCAATGTTCATCAGATCCACTTCCTAAATTCCTTGCGGAAAAAGGTGGCCAAAATTCAGAAGGGCTTCCTACTTTTCTGTGGAGATTTTAATGCTATTATTATAACCTCCTTGGATGTCTCACACTCTTCTCGCAGCCTAAGACATTCTCTCGGTAATGTACTCTCCGAGGCAAATCTGTATGACCCCTGGAGATGTCTACACGCTTCTGAATGGGATTCTCCTAATCAAGAATTGACTTCTTCTTGTCGGATATTCAATTATTACAAAACATTTCCGCTGCAGAATTTCATCCTATGACGTGGTCAGATCACGCACCTATTTCTTTGAGTATCGAGGAATCTTTGAAATTTTCTCCAGTGTTTTTGTGGCGTAATAATGTTTCTATGTAAATAATGTTGTGAACCTCCTGCGCTAATAATCCTGTATAAGTGACCTACCAAGAGAAGCTGCTAACATTAAATCATATACCCATGATCCGTAGATATAAATAAAGAACTTCGAATGTAGCGCTACTCATGAAAATAAATAAAATAAATAAAATACAAATATGAAAGTAAACACACTGTGTAAAATAAAAAACATAAGTAGAACAAACTAAGGATGCTCACTCTGTGCCACAGTATAAATATAAAATCTGTGAAATAATCATGCAAAATGACACATAATGTAATACCACAAGTGTAGTGATTTGCAGTTAAACCAAGAAGTGATAATGAATGATAGTCAAAATATAAATATATAAATTTGTATCGACCACTGCAAATTCAATAGAAAGCATAAACATGCAAAAACTTAATATACATAAATACAATAAATATCCACAGTGCCACCAAAAAACATGTACCCCCTAAAAGGTACAATATCACAATCCGTGCAATACAAATATATAGAACAACCAAAATCTACAGTGTACAATATATGTGCAAAAGCCATGCAACAACACACATATAAGATCAAACTACAAGGTCTGATCAGTGTTCAGATAGTCCAGTAAGATGTAGATAATAACACTTTATCCAATACAAAATGACATTTGTGCTGATAATATGTGACAGTGGGTAGCTGCTGACACAAAACAATCCGACCACCGGCTGGATTAGCCTCTCACCTCCAAACTTTGACCCGTAGGGGTCAAAGCATTTTGTGGGATCACACCCTCAGATCCTTCAAGTATGCAGCCTCTCCACTGGTCTGCTCTCACCGCAAACACCTTTCCCTCACAGGGGGTCAGCACTCTGCTAGTGGTTCCTCTCCAGAAAGGGCAGGGTAAGGTGCCAATCTCTCAGTAAAAACATAAAACACATCCTCCCATAGTGCAATAAGTTTATTAAACCAAATAGGACAAAATATGAAATTGCACACTCACATTAATCTCCAGCATATGTCAGCAGAACCTCATGCTTTTGGGTGTACGCTGCACACATGGGTATAGGAATAAGGTGTGCCAAGATGGCGTCCACGCCGGAAGTGCGTCACTACCTCAGGCCTACACGTTACATCACATTACCATGTGACTTCCTCAGAGCCCTGAGGAACAATTAGATTACCTTGGTATTTGTATATCTGCCCCGTCCTCCCATACTTTTAAAAATTACTTTGAAAAACTGTACCAGTCTACTTTGATGGAAATGCAAAGGCTTGACAAATTCGAAACATCGTTGATAGGTAGAATATCAGCATTTAAGATATTAATCTTTCCTAAGATCTTGTATTACTTCTGAACGATACCAATTCTCATCCCTCGGACCCATTTTCATAAAATAGAGGTGGCTATAAAAGATTTATATGGAAGGGGAAAAAACCGCGGATCCCATTTCTGGCCCTTACCAAGCACATATTGAAAGGAGGAATGGGTGTTACCTGTTTTACCTGTGTACTATTATGCAACACTCTTAGACCAACTTCCGGCGTGGTTTGTCCCTACTGACAAATTATTCTGTAATAGAACAGAATGTGATCCCAATTAAAGACCTACGGGCCCTACTTCTGGCCAGATTGGCTTCACCTAAAATATTAACCACATTTTTACCATCTATTACCGCAACATTGGAAGCTTGGAAAATAGGATTGAACTTAATGCCCGATTCCTCTCCTAAACTTCACATTAATATCCGACTCTCTGCATATGAACATCTTATCCCAATCCTTAACACTAAACCGTTGAGGGACCTAGGGTACAGTACATTTGTGGAAATAAGACAACCCGTCCAAAGTAAAGGTATGCACCCTTTTCTGCAAATAAGGGGATTCCATGGCACTGGCTTAAAGTCATGGCTGAATATAGACTCCAAGCTATAGCACATCATAACAAACCCTATTAGAATGAATAAAGGAATTTCCAAGTTTTATAAATTTTTACATTATGACCGTCATCTTTCCACAGTACATAGCATAGGTCGGTGGGAAAGGGATTTTCAAAGATCCTTTACAAAAGATGAGTGGGAGTACGCCTTGAACAGTAGTTTGAGTATTTCTAAGTGTATTAATCACTGCGATTGCTCTCTGAAAATAATACATCGTAGCTACTTTACCCCATATAAATTATCAAAAATGTACCCCAACACATCTTCATTATGTTGGAGAAATTGTGACGGAGAGCGGAACATACTCCACATTTTGTGGAAATGTCCTTGTTTACAATTATTCTGGCGGGACGTCTTTGTACTTATTTCCAGTGTCGGGTACAATTTCCCCTCCGGCACCATACTTGGCCCTACTCAACCTTACTTTAAACCTTTTCCCTAGTAAATATAGAACAATAATAGGTCACATTATCATCGCTGCTAGATTGGCTATTACTAGTAGATGGAAATCGATAAACTCTCGCTCCATTTCAGAAGTAATTCAAAGAGTACAGACACACTATGTGTATGAGAGGGCCTTGGCGATCAGTCATCATTCTATGGAGAAGTTTGATGCGAAATGGTCCCACTGGAAAGAATTATCTATGCCATTTAATATTTCTGTATAGAAATGACTGCAAGATTTTCATAAAGAATAATGTGAATGCTCTGTTTTCCTATTGCTCATGTGGATGCTCTTTCTTTATCCTTTCTCTCCTCCCTTTCCTTTCCTTCTATCTGGGTTTTGTTTTCTTTCTTCTTTTCCTTATATCACCTATGTGTATATATTTTGGAGGTCGGGTTCAGGTGGGCCCGCTCTTTCAGGTCTAATGTGAGTACAATCAGCAAAGCGCTATGCATATCTGGTATGTTTCGTTCATGTACGACCAATTGGATCGGCGGCATTACCTATCTATATCTGCTATTCCTGATAACTTATACATATATTGGTCACGACCGATGAGCCACTTATGTTTTTTTTTCTTACTTCCTTGCAACTTTACGTATGTTTGTATATTATGGTGCTAAGAAAAAAAGATGCACCCATTCTCTATTCTGAACCTGCACTATTATTGTTATATTTGTGTTTAAAACTCTAATAAAAATGATTTGAAAAAGAAATGTAGCTAATTGAGGTACTGTTTCTCCTGTAGCCTCTTAGCTATAGCCTAACCTTTATAGAATTTGCCTCCTTTTGAAAGTCACTGTTGTTAGGACTTGTGTCATTACCCGGGTCACCTGCTGTTGTTTTTCCTGGAGTCGAAGGGCGCAGTTATGGTGACCACCAGCGGGTATCTTCCAGCAGCCAGGCTTTCCAAGTAATTAGGGTGCACCTGCCATGGGCTGCTGGGAGGTATTTAAGGCCCCACATAACTGAGGTTCAGTGTTTCAGTATTCTTCCTGCAAGCCATGTCCCTGCTTGATGTTTGTACCTGATCCTGAGACCTGCTCCTCTGACCTGCTCCCTCTTCCCTGCTTTCAGCTCCCAGTACCTGGCTCCCTGCTCCCCTTGTCTCCTGTTCCTGTCCTGAACTTGTCCTGTTCATGTGTGTTCCTTTTATTTTGTATATAGTTAGTTAGGTTTGATTTGTGGTTTTGCACATTTATTTATCACTTGCATTGTTTATGGTTTACTGGTGTTGATATTGGAAATGTGTCATTTATCTTAATAAACTTATTTTAACCTTATGCAGCCTGGTTCCTGATTCCATAACGTACAGCCCACTAATCTGATCACCCTTGCTGGATGCCTGTGGTATCCCTGACAAAACACTGAATCAACTAATGGTTAGATCGGCTGCAGCTCGAAATCAGGTCTCAGCATTTGCTATGTGCTGCAAGATGCATTCTGAGGAGGTTTTGTACTATGCACTGCTTGTAACAGAAGAAAGGGAATATTGCCACCAAATTTTGAAAGAGAAGACTCGGGAACTGTTGTTGGAATGCATCCATCTGGCTCACTCTCTTGCTGACCAAGGCAGCGTTGTGTTCAGAGAAATTCAGCCACTCATTCAAACCTGTTCAGTTTGTTTTGTCTTGTATCCCTAAGGGTGGTGATGATTTTTCTCCTCCTTTTAGTGTGTCTGAATTGGAATCTCTGGTGTGGCTATTAGAAGATGATTCACCCTATTTCCTTGAATAAAACAAATTGTGGGTGAACCTAACCCTCAAAAAACAAAATGGGGCCCCACATCCTTATGTGGGAATATTCTGCAAAAGAAAAAAATATCAATATATGGACTTTTAAGGAGCTCTAAAAGAGTAACGCAACAACCATAAACAGTTAAAAGAAAGAGAGTCTCACGTTTGTACACTTTATTTGAACAAAATATTAAAATATTATTAAAATGAGACAACCAAACTAAAATTGTTGTTACAGCAAGTACCAACATATCAGAATTGAATACAATGTCATAGTATTGTTGAAGCACAAGCTCTTGACAGAGTATAAGATCCATTTCAAGGCTAGCTATGATTCCTCAACATGTTTCATAGGGAATTGTACCTGCTTCTTCAGGAGAACAATGAATGCTGCTGTTAACCTAACAGATCTAAAGAAAAACATACATCAATATATATAAAAATTATATAGTATAAGATAATACAATATGTGATAGGGCCTAATACCTACAGAAAAGCTGTAAGAAGATGGGTATGGCCCCTTGAACATAATTAAATTCACGAGAGGCTCTGCTGGATTGTATGAATGCAGTACATTCTCAAGTCAGACAAGGGAATTGTAACCTAAGTTTTGTTCAGCCCTTACTCCAAACCTGGTCAGATATTTCCTATTCAACTTCAGCTAACACGTTGCTGCCTGGCCTATAGCAGATTGACGGCCAGGCGGTCCTCTTCTCCCTGTGACTGGGCATCATATGATGTCTTGTGAATCGCACAGCACATGCGCGTCCATTCCTTTCAGGCTTTGTCCCTCAGACACAGCGCTTCACCGCTGGAGGTAAAGAGCCAATTTTATTGGCTTTTTACCACGTGATCGGCTGTGACCTGTCACAGCCAATCATAAGTGTAAACACACAGTGACCACTCACTCTTACTATCTTCTCCTCCTCACACACTGATCTTGTGTGAGGAAGAGAACCTAGAAACAGTGAGTTTTTCAAACCCTTTAACTACTGTGCACCACACCGCCCCTGATAAAGAGTCCCTGTCAGTGCCACCAGTGGATCTGTCAGATCAGCCCATCAGTGAATCTGTCAGTGGAGCCATTAGTGGACCCATCAGTGGATCTGTCAGTGCTGCCATCAGTGAATATGTCAGTGCTGCCATCAGTGCATCTGTCAGTGCAGCCCATCAGTACATCAGTGGATCTGTCAGTGCCACCATCAGTGGATCTGTCAGTGCCATCAGTGGATCTGTCAGTGCCACCATCAGTGCATCTGTCAATGCAGCCCATCAGTGCATCTGTCAGTGCAGCCCATCAGTACACAGCCCATCAGTGGATCTGTCAGTGTCGCCATCAGTGGATCTGTCAGTGCCACATCAGTGGATCTGTCAGTGCAGCTCATAAGTGCACTGCCCATCAGTGGATCTGTCAGTGCAGCCCATCAGTATACTTGTCAGTGTACCTGTCAGTGCAGCCCATCAGTGCATCAATCAGTGTACCTGTCAGTGCATTCATCAGTGCAGCCCATCGGTGTACCTGTCACCACAGCCATCAGTGCACCCTAATCAGTGTACATATCACACAACTGCCGCCCACCAGCAGTGTATCCATCACAGCCATTCATCAGCAGTTTACCCCTCATACAGCCACAATCACCAGAACCGCAATGTCAAAAAAAATTTTACTAGTGAGGAGGTACTCAAAAACCTCAGCATGTCAGATGAGAGCAGTGGGGAGCTCTCACCATCCAATTCTGATTCGAAATACGAGCCAGTAGAAAGTAGTGGGTCAGTGACCGAATTGGAGGAGGAAGTAGTCCCTCCTAAAAGGATACGGCGCTCTGAAGAGCATGCAACAATGAGCAGCACCATACACCCCAATGGTCATTCAGCAGACACCAATGGCACTAAACCCCAGCACTGGAGCACCCCACCAGACCCCAAGCAAGATATGAAAACATATCTTCCTGACGCCCTGGCAAACCCTTTATGGCTGCCTTCAAGCTCATGATCAGCTTTAATCCAACCTTTCACCACACAGCCAGGTGTGCAGACCAATACTGAAAATGTTTCTGAAATTAATTTTTTTTATTTGTTTTTTCCCTTCCAATTTACTGCAATACATTTTGGACCAGACAAACCTTTTTTGCTTAGCAATATATTGATAATAATCCCAGAACATCCTACGCCCATCCTTTTCTATAGAGACGTCTCACAATGGAGGAGTTAAAATAGTTTTTGGGCCTTGCATTTAATATGGGGCTTACAAAAAAAACAAACAAATTGCATGCCTACTGGTCCACCAACCCCATCCATCATATGCCCATCTATTCTGCTGTAATGTCCCAGTCAGGCTATGATCTGACCATGCAATTTCTGCATTTCAATGATAACTCACAGTGCCCTCCCCGAGATCATCCCAACTATGACAAGCTATCCAAAATCCGCCCCCTAGTAAATTCTTTTGCTAAGAGATTTGACGAACTTTATGTCCCTGAGCAACAAATTTGTGTGGATAAATCCCTTCTCCACTTCACTGGCTGACTGGGATTCAAACCAGGGGTGGACTGACCATTCGAGCACTCGGGCACTGCCCGAGGACCCGGGGTCAGTAGGGGGCCCCATAAAATGCCCCTGGTACCTTTTTATAGGCTTTTTTTGGGTGTGTTTTGAGTGTGGGCAAGGACACAGGGGCCCCATGATCCCCAATTGCCCGGGGCCCCATGAGTTCTCAGTCTGCCCGTGATTCAAGCAATACATCCCCAGTAAAAGGGCAAGGCATGGACTGAAGCTGAACAAGCTCTGCAAAAGAGCTACAGGATATGTGCATGCATTCCACGTGTACGAAGGCAAAGACTCTCAGCTCCATCCCTCTGCGTGCCCAACCTACATCGGCAGAAGTGGCAAAATTGTTTGGGACCTGGCATTCCATCTGTACCGTGAGAAAACCTTAGCCTACAGTACCACCCGAATAAATTGAAAGAGCTTCCTGCAAAGTTTAGTAACCACAAGACTACAAAGGGGGGAATCCACAAGTCTGAGAAACGAGGAAGTGTTGGCCATGAAGTGGAGGGATAAGAGAGATGTTTACATCCTGTCCGCTATCCACAATGGCACCTAGGTGGAAACTCATGAAAGATGCAGTTGTCTTCTAATAATGGTAGTCCAACGGTTCTTTTACCAGAGATGGATTTAGATCTTTTCAAGATAGATCATATCAAACATGGAGATACAGCCCTTCTCCGGATGACCAGTGTATATTTATATATACTTTTCCCTCAGCAACCAATAGTTCTTTTCCAGAGAGATGCATTTATTCGGATAAAGATATTTGTTACAGATGACAGAAATCCAGCTGAATACTTGTAAATATTACAATGAACAACAGCCCTCAAAGTCCTATTCAAGATACTTCATATCAAACATAGAGATACTACACCGTCCAGCATATGTCCGATCTATAATATGCACCTAGGTAGCTTCCATGCATGCAATAATGTACTCCCGTATCAATGACAGGAAAAAAACTCTCTTTCCCAGCGGAGGTACAGACAAGGTAGATGACAGGCAATCATTTGAACCCTTCAGAGAACCTTCCTGTGTCCTGTCACACTTAACCAAAAATAGGCTTCCTTAATATACACATTTTTCCCATTCAGTACAATGGCAAGCACTCTTTTTGGCCACTTTTAGTAGCTCCTTTGATCTTCTGGGTGACAGGTAATGCCTTTTGGGCTTGGACAGCTGAAGTAAAGTTGTCTAGATATTTCCTAAACTGCATTCTTTTACTACTAATTAGATAAACAAGTTACCCTTTGAAGAGTGCTATTTACCATACTTAATACCTCTGTTGGCCAACTCCTTTCCCGTCTGACTGAGCGATCTGCATTTTATCACCCTTGGAAATGTAGCAAGTCGACCCCAAGTGCCCAGGTTATCATGTATAAAATGAACATAGCAAAGAGTTTTTGCTTTTTTTGTGTAAAATACATCTAGCTCAGTCATATTCTGGCTTGGTCAATAACTTGAGAATACACCACATACACTACATATTATATACTACAGCAGTCCCATCCAAAAACGTGCATGTATCCTTGATTATAATCGGTTAATGTGGGGGGGGGGGGGGTTTAAATGACCAGATGCTACAGCCCTATTTGTCAACAAGAAAGTCCCTCTGCTGGTACAAAAAAATTGCAATTTATTTTTTCCATTTGGCCATTTACAATGCATTTGTCATCTATCAAATGTCAACAGAAAGACCCACCACCTTCCTCAAATATATAGAAGAAATCATCACTGCCCTGATCTACCAGCAAGGATCCCCTCCAGAAAACATTCGCTATGATTGTGTGAGCAGACTTCATGAGCATCATTTTCCAGAAAACATTCCACCCACAGAATCAGGAAGAAGACACCAAAAAAATTTTGGGTATGTGGCAGAAGAGGAGTTAGGAAAGACACCAGTGTTCATTATCCAAAATATCCCTCCCAACCAGGCCTATGCATCTGAGACTGCTTCAGACATTATCACATGTCACTAAAATATAAGTTCCCCTTATTTTTAACAGCCTGCCATTTCCCAGTTTCTAAAATCTGTTCTGATCATTTGCCTGCTGCCTTGATTGACCATGCCATGACCTTCCATGTTAACTGACCTCGGTCTGTTTACCAACGATGCCTTTGCCTGCCGTCTGGATTGTTTCTAAACTGCTTTTCTGTCTTCCACCTGAACTGAACCTGGCCTGTTTACGTACAATGCTTTTGCCTGCCATCTGAATTGTTTCGAAACCATGTTTTGCTTTCCATCTGCACTGACCTCGGCCTGTTAATCAACCATATTTTTTGCCTGCCGCTTGAACTGATCTTTTGCCCTGCTACTGTAGTAGTGGGATGCAAGATAACACAAGGGTCTCACATATGTGAGGAGCTTCCGAGTAGAGAAAAACAGTTTTTGCATTTCACCGGGTTTTGTAATTCCTGGATCAGGGTCTGTTAGTCTGGAGGCTTCAAAGAGATTGGGTGGGATGAAGCCTCTACCCCTGTGGCTAGGTTTTACCTGACCAAGGCCCTAAGCCTGATGTTCCTTCCTGCTGCCTGGACCAATACTGTGTGGACCATATCTCTGCCTGCTGCCTGTAATGACCCAGGACTTTTTATGCACCATGTTCTTGCCTGCTACCTGAATCAGTTCTTTGGCTGTGCTGATCATATCTCTGCCTGCTGCCTGTAATGACCCAGGAGTTTTCATGGACCATGTTCTTGCCTGCTACCTGAACTAGTACTTTGGCTGTGCTGACCATATCTCTGACTGCTGTCTATAATGACCCAGGCCTTTTTTGGACTATGTTCCTGCCTGCTGCCTGGATTATTCATTTGTCTATTGCTGATCACATCTCTGCCTGCATCCTGGTCCACTACTCTCCTCTGCAGACAACTTCTCTACTACAACCACAGGTAATCTTCTGTTTACACTTTGTTTAGCTAGGCTGTGAAAAAGTCTCATTCATGTGGTATCACCATACTCACGAGGAATAGCAGAATGTATTTTGGGGTGTAATATTTGCTATGTCCATGCTGTGTTTTTAGAAATATCTTATAAATTGACAACTTTGTATAAAAAAAAATGTTTTCACTTTCTTTCCACATTTTAAAAAAACTTGTGGAAAAAAAATGACACTTTCAAAATACTCATTATGCCTCACAGAATATACGCCGGGGTGTTTGCTTTCCAAAATGGGGTCATTTTTTGGGTAATTCTATTGTCCTGGTGCTCCAGGGCTTTCAAAAATGTAATATGTAGTCAGGGAATTAGATGTGTAATTTATGCCCCTAGAACGCCTGATGGTGCTACTTGGATCTTGGGCCTCTGTATGTGGCCAGGCTATGAAAAAGTCTCACATATGTGGTATCACCATACTCAGGAGGAGTAGCAGAATGTGTTTTGGGGTGTAATTGCAAGTATGCATATGCCGTGTGAGAAATAACTTGTTAACATGACAATTTTGTGCTAAATAAAAAATCATTTCTTTATTTTCCCAAGAATTGATGGAAAAAATGACAACTTCAAAAAATTCACCATGCCTTTTACTAAATAGCTTGGACTGTCTACTTTCCAAAAAGGGGTCATTTTGGGGGGTATTTGTACTTTTCTGGCATGTTAGGGCCTCAAAAAATAAGATAGACCATCAGTACATCAGGTGTGATCAATTTTCACTGATTGGTACCATAGCTTGTAGACTTTATAACTTTCACACAGACTTAGCAATATACCCTGATTTGGGTTATTTTTACCAGAAAATTTACTTATTTGCTAAACTTTTTATTAGAAACTAACAAACATTTTTGCTTATTTCATAAAAAATTAAAAACCTAGTGGTGAAGAAAATAAAGCTTGATAAAATGATAAAAGTTGTGTTGAGGTACAGTGCAGAATGACTGAGTAATTGTCATTCAAAGTGCAAGAGCACTGAAAGCTGAAAATTGGTCTGGGTAGGAAGAGGGTAAATGTGCCCTGTACTGAAGTGGTTAACATGCACCAATCCACTTCTGGTTCCAGACACCAGTTTACTCAAAGATACCCCTCTCTGTTACCTGTAGAAACCACAGCTGCAGCTCAATATAATTTGTTTCCAACTGTATGTCAGTATCCTGTCTCCACTAGGTGCAAATTTCCTGAATTTAATCCAGTGAAAATCCCCTCTACTACTATGTTGCCCCTGGCAACCCCACAGAAATCCTCCTCAGCAAAATACTCCTCCATCTGCTGCACACTCTGTTCATAGCCCTGCAATTACTCGCAAGATTCCAGTGTTCAAACCTAAAAAGAAATGGAAATTTTTCCTAACTCATACAATTCTACCTTTGTCCTCTCCTGCCTCCACGCCACCTGCTCTGTTCCCGCCTGCCACAATGCCAGCTGCTCTGTCTCCACCTGCCACAGTGCTAGCTGCTCTGGTCCAGCCTGCCACGATTCCACTTGCTTTTGTCCAGCCTGACACGACAACACCTGCTTCGGTCAAGCCCGCCACCATGCCAGTTGTTCTGGTAAAGCCTGCCACCATGCCTGTTACTACTTCAACCATGGGCCAGTCTACTCCTTACTTATCCCTAGTCCTGCTTTCCACCTTTTCATATTTGGAACTCTCAGCAACCAGGTCTCACCCTAAATGCATTACTTCTGCTAAAACCTGTCTTAGGAGTTCCATCCATCCTTTGGACAGACTGCTTCATTCAGCCAAGTGAGAGACTCATCCTTTTCTCCAAATCCCCCTGCATCCAGCCTGTGTTCCAGCAAATTAGCATGACTTCACTGATCCCCTAACCATTGCTCAGCCCGATGGCATGCTGCCTACAAATTCGGTCCAGTCTCCCTCTATGCTGCCTGCTGATGGAGTTCAACCTGCCTCTATGATTGTCGACGGGGTTCAGTCTGCCCCTGGTGCCCTGCTGTCCATTGCCAAATTTGCCTCTGGTGATCTGCTATCCTCTGCCAAGCTTGTCTCTCATGCTCCTTTGATTGTTGCCTGAGGGTCCTGTTCCTGATGCCCATCCGGAGGGTCCTGCTCCTGATGCCCAGCCTGGTGGTCCTGTTCCTGATACCCAGCCTGGTAATCCTGTTCTTAATGCCCAGCCTGGTGGTCCTGTTCCTGATGCCCAGTCTGGTAGTCCTGTTCCAAATGTCCAGCTTGGGGGTCCTATTCCAAATGCCCAACCAGAGGATCCTGTCTCTGATTCCCAACCAGAGGGTCCTGTGCCCGATGACTTGCCCGCCTCTGACAGTCCTGTGTCCAACAACCTGCTTTCCTCTGAGGGTCCTTGCTGCCCAGTTGGAGGATCTTGTATCTGCTGCCTAGCCAGATGGTGTTGTGCCTGCTGTCCAGCCTGATGGTGTTGCTCCTGCTGCCCAGCCTGAAAGTGTTGCTCCTGCTGCCCAGCCTGAAGGTGTTGCTCTTGCTGCCCAGCCTGATAGTCCTCTGCCTGCTGCCCAGCTTGATGGTCCTCTTCCTGCTGTCCAGCCTGATCGTCCTCTGCCTGCTGCCCATCCTGATGTTCTTCTGCTGTTATGAAGCAAAGGGTGGACCAACTTAATATTGAACCCTCCAGACTAAGACTGGGATGCCATTAAAGTTCATATGCATGTAAAGGCAATACTTTTGGCAATATAGTGTATGTCCAATTTATATTATGCACCTTGGTGGCTTCCATGCATGCAATAATCTATACCATATTTTAAACCCATCCTTCCATAAAATCTTTTCTTGATATATAGTTTTTTTGCCCGTCTACTAAAGGCAGCTGATTGGTTGATTAAACACTTTTGATCTTGTTAAACAAGATGAAAAGACCATGCAAGGTCAGTTGTTGTATGTGTGCGTGTATATGTGTGTATATATATCATATATATATATATTACAGTATACAATATATACAGTATATAATATACTTTGTATTATACAAAATACATATCCTACACAATATTTCCCCCTTGTCTAAAGGCCTAATTATTTTGTCCAAGCTATTTTGCAAGTTGGACAGAGCTACAGACCGTTCCTATGTAAGATTATGTCAACCCTAATAACAAACTAGGAATTTTCTCCAGTTTAGCTGATTCTTGCTGACAAAATGTTGCAATGTCAGAATTTGGTTATAAAGGGGGGAATTTTGTGCATTTCCTCTTAACCAATACAAAACCAAACTGTTTCATCCTTTTCCTGCCAAGCCATTTTTCAGTTTTCAGTGCTGTCACACTTTGACAATTATTTAGTCATGCAACAGTGTACTAACATAAATTTTATATTATATTTTCAGACAGATAGAGCCATTGTCTGTGACAGGAAACCAATCAAAGACTGCAGGCATGCAGTCTTTGTTTACAGCTGTGATCGCTGTGATTGGTTACAGCAATCTAATGAAATTATATTGGCCCTGTACCCCCACACCGTGTTCTACTGTGTTCGATGGACACAACAACCACACAGCATGCTGCTGTGTTGCCTGGAAGGTGGGCATGAGGTGCATGATCGGGAGAATATTTTAATATACTCTCGAAGCTAAGAGGCTCCCACCCAGCTCTTTTAATAGAGTGGCTGGGCAGGAAGAGGTTAAACTCCTTTTGATAGGGAATCCTGAATTACACCCCAATGTCACAAAGTAGTTCCTCCTCATCTACAGAGGATAGGGAGGAATCATTCTCATCCAAGTGTTCAGCCTGTTCAAGTCTTTGAATCCATATTAGTAAAACTTGATAATACCTAATTCCTATAGTGAGGCACCATTTTGGTGACAGACAGCTTCCTTCCCTCTCTGTTTTGTGATTCTATGTTGGGAATTACCCCCCCAAAAAGTAAAAGATGTTGTTTGGGTATAGCCTCATCATGTTTAGCAAAAGTTATTAGATTGTGCAATAACCTTCCTAGCGGTAATCCTAAGTGTGGCTCGGGGTTAATTTTCAGTACCAAAAGTGATCACCCTGAGCCACACTCGGGATTATACTGTAGAGTAATTTACCTTGTCCTGCAATCCTGCAATGTTCTTCCACTGTGTCTTCTGGCTGTGTCCTCCGGCCGATGCCGGCATCCGTCTTTCGGGTTCCCTTCCATGCAAGCGTTGCGACACAGGGGGGTGGAACCAGTGGGATATTCAAAAAAGTAAAAACATGACATACACACAATACATTGTAATCTGTTAGGATTACATTACTGTATCAAACCATTTCACCTAAATTTTGTCCCTAGTGCTTTGCCCAGTACCCTGCCTGCACTTTTACCATTATTTCTGCCTGGAAAGTTGAGAAAGTCAATGGCATCCAAAAACTGTCCCTTTAGGTCCAAATTGGTTTTAGACCAGCTAGAAACCAGCAATAGTGAATTAGAATCACTTGCAGAATTGAGTGATAGTGATTTGTGGGGAAATTCATCATCAGACACTGAAAGTGATGACAGTGACGATTCTGTGACTGAGCTCAGTGATGTGCGAACTTGGTGATCTATTTCAAATGTCAGTGTTTTTGGTTTGATTACATTATTGAATTAAATTTACAGAACATTGCGTTGTTCTTCACAAATTTATGATCCTTTTTCTTAATTCATTTCCCAGGAAACCTCTCCAAATTTTCTTTCATAGAGGACAATAGTGCATCCTGTAAAAAGAGTGCATGAATTTCACTATCAAGATTCTAGAGTTTACCTATTATATAAACCAATCAGAATCGGCATCATATTTTGTGAATGGGTTTTTAAATTGGATTTCAAATGCAAATTGAATTCCTTATCAATCCTCTTTAGCAATATTTGTATCCTCAACCTTTAAAGTTTCCACTTTTCCTCTATATATTTTTACAGATAATTCATATGGCAAAATAGCATTCATTACTTTACCAACAATTTCCTGATTGTAGAGAAAAATGTAGTAATGACAGACTCAGCCTTATTCTTACCCCCACATATCTTTTGGATTTGGACCCAGAATATTCAGCCATTCTGCAAGTATGCACTCCAGACTCAACAAACAAAAAAATCTCTCTACTTACCAATTTCCAAACATCACAGAAATAAAGAATGGACTGTGACGAACGAGGTGCCCGACACCTGCCCTTCTCACCAACTCTTGACAAAGAACAAGCCAGTCTTAACCTGCACTGTTACTTACATAACAATGCCACTCTCAGCTCCACTCGGCACAAAGAATTTCCAGCTTGTGGGGCCATAATCTAGGTGCCAGTAGCCTGAAAGCGATTGTCACTGGGTCAAGTTAATTAAGCAACTAACTCTTTAAGCTACCATCAACGCCTATTGACTGAGGAGGAAACTCAGAATCTTAACAATAACAACTATGGTTTTAGAATAAACGTCTGCAACATGCACTGTCACCACAGACAGGTATGTTCAAAGATTTGTAAAAGAGTAGCACTCTTCAAGAGACAGGGATTCTTTAGTTTGCATTAAAAGCCTTAGGAACAGTTTTATCACTTTTTAAAGCAGGGTTTAAAAATGAAAAGGTCAAAATGGTGCAAATAAAATATTAACAGAAAAAAGTTGTTACAAAAATAAAGAAACCATAAAGCAACAGAGAATTAAAAAGGAGTTGGAAAGGAAGACCACTTGTGAAGTCCTTGTTTTAGCCCATCTGTCCAAGCAAAAATGGTGCCGTCTGGTGCCGTCTCAAGTCTGGTTAGGTGTTCCTTGGTTGATGTTAAAATGAGAGCTTGAAAACAGGTACTGCCCTTCCCTTTTTCTGTTGTATCAAATGGGTGTTGACAGAGACCATCTGACCAATCATCCAGTTTAAGGGGTGGGTGCTGGGAGGTCACTATGTTTATGACCAAGTCCCACATACAGTTTCTTATAAGTATTTGGATTTCTGAATAGAAATTACAGTCTGCTACCATGCAGATTATTGTCCAGCATGAAATTAGCTTAAAAATGAATACACTCTAGATATGACAGGTCTTGGATATCTATTTCTCATAAGAGGTTAGTGGAGGCCTAATCCACTCTGGTACCTCTTAGCATAGGCATGTTTGGGTTCAAATTGCTACCCAATAACTGAGGGAGGTAAATATGTCTATATTCTGGCTGTGCTGTAATGGTTCCATGAGTTATGAAATATGCGGAAGTTTTAGAGTCTTGGCTAATACCCCTTCTAGCAGAAATTTGGACTGGCTATTTCCTTCAGCTGAGCTATTTACGACTGTGTATCTGCTAGCTCTCTGGATTGCTCAAGCTTGTGAGGTCTGTGTGTCTGATCAATGAATTAACAACAAGGCCCTGGCATCAGTTAACAGTTTGTGTATTGTATAAACTGAAGGATGGAGGGAGGGAACAGTTACTGGGCTATGGGCTATGCTTCTTATGACAAGACGGCATAGAAGACTTGTGACATGACAAAATGACAGCTACCACAGAGCTATTCGTGTGACCAGTACGCACAACCATTACACAAACCATGTGCACCTCTTAGCCTAGGGCAAAGTTTCTCAACTCCAGTCCTCATGGACCCCCAACAGGTCATGTTTTCAGGATTTCCCTCAGATGAAACAGCTGTGGTAATTACTAAGGCAGTGAAACTGATCAAATCACCTGTGCAAAATAATGGAAATCCTGAAAACATGACCTGTTGGGGGTCCATGAGGACTGGAGTTGAGAAACACTGGCCTAGGGCAATGCATGCCATCTTTTTCCCCAGTCTATAAAAACCTACATTACCAATTTTGGGATATCAGACACTCTGACTGATTAAAAGAATGTTGTTTAAATAGTATCATTATCCTTAATAATTAAAGGTCTGCTTTTCTTAGTAGATACAGTGACACTGTGGGATATATTTATAGGAAAAATTGCTTTGGAAATTTCTCAGCATTTATGAAAAAGTCACAAATTATAACCAAAATATTTGTAATATTGGTGAAATGTGAAATATGTCAGATTATATTTGTCGTCTCTTGCAGGGTGAATGTAAAATATCCTAACATTTTATCTCAAGAGAAAAAAGCCAAGGGAACACAAAAATGAAATATATTTAAAGCTTTAAATGTGGTGCCACCATTAGTCTTCTTTTTGGGCTTTTTTCCCTTTATTTTCACCTGGTAATCTGGTCAGGAATACACTTCCTATTTTAGGGTATCTCCACTTTGAATGAGGTGCAACAGAGACACCTTGGACAGCAACATTGTCAATCTAGAGAGTGGGTAGTGTTGGATGTACTAGCAGATTTAGATGTACTTTGCTAACAAATGTAAGCCAAACTCCAGCTATTTGGGTTGTGGCCCCTTTAAGAGGGTCAATTTGAGGACTGTTTGGATTCTCACCCATGCAGGGTGAGGTATTCTGGTTAAAAAAGGGAAAAACTGGCTTACAGTTTTCCTAGGTTGCTAAGTCCTTATTTGGGATCTGTCATTTGGAGGCTCAAAGAGGCTTTTGGTGGGAAAGAGTCTCCAACCATGATTACAGGGACTTTGGTCCTGAAGAGGTTAACATATTTCTGTCTGCCATGTCTTGTGAACTTTCCTGTTTTCTGCCTGTCATTATTCTGTGACTCATAAACTAGGTACAGTGCTTTTCTGCCTATTCAGTGGTTTAGGGCAGCTTGCACATGGGCGGGCATAGTGTGGTAAGTGCAGCATGGTCAGCATGTGTGCTCATGCGAAAGACCCTCCGACATGTGTGCATGTGCACTGTAAGAAACAGCTGGTCGGTATTCAGACCACAATGCAGTGCACATGCACAGAGTGCAAGCTACATCACAGTGGACATGAATGGCACAGGGTAGGCTCTTCAGAGCCAGGAAGGTTTACCCCATGGGAAGCACATATATTAAGGAAGGCAGTGGCAACTAGGTGGCCTACATCAGGAACCAGTGCACTGTGGTATTTAACACAGTGTCCTGTCAGCTGATGGGGACTGCTTTTCAATCATAGATACTACTGTTTGTCAGCAGGCCATATGTTTTGTTTTTTTTTTTTCTAAAAATGGCTGAGGTGAGAACACAGTGGGGGAGGGTTTACAAGTGCCCTGTCAGGTGAGAAATACTCTAGACAGCCCCTAGTGCTGTTTCCCCTGAGAGTCAGGGAAATTCAGATGTTCTGAACCCTTTTTCCTTGCCAAGTATTTATTTTTTTTGCTACTTCCAGGACAACCTTGCTTGTGTATGAATGAGCTTGTTATTGCTGGGATGCAGAACCGTTCACTTGTAACCTCATCACTATGGATAGGTTACTTGTAAACAGAGGCCATTTCCTTATCTTTTTGCCTCAGTGTTGGAGAGGAGGAGTGGTGGACAATGTGGAAGAGGCGGAAGATGGGTGGCCTAAGGATGGGAAGGTGGAAGGCTCCTCTTCTGTGCCAGGGTAGCCCAGGATCAGAAGATAACCCAGAAGACCTTAGTGAATTTTTTCGTGAAAATAATGTGCACTGTTTTGAAGTTGTCACTTCCTGAGTTACATCTCTGAAGTTCTGAAGAAGGTGGTGAATCCAGACTTGATTTTTTTCTGACAGAGTGTTCCTTAAAACAGAGTTTCTACTCTGTTTCTATAGAGAAAGAATTTATGAGAAAGTGGAGCATGGCCTCATTGGGATTACCAGTCTCTTATCTTAATGAAGAGCCTTGCATACCCAGTATATGATATTTCAGTTTTTAAGAGTACAGCTGCAGCTATGGGAGCTGGCTCGAGCCTCAAGGAGGAAATGAAGTGTCGGTTTGAATTTCCAACGAGCTGCTGTTGTGGATAGAGTAAAGGACATACACATCTCGTTTGTCTCGCCACTTAAGGGCCAAGATTTCATCATTCCTCAGACTGGCTGACTCCCCTTTGTTTAGCCTGGTGGCAGCTAGTTGTTGTGGGAAGCCCTTCTGACTGGTTCGAACTGTACCACAGGCTACAGTTTTATTGAGGTAAAGGTGGCGGAAAAGAGGCAATCTTGTATGAAAATTAATAGGAGAGAGAGGGGGGAAGAGGTGAGGTCATAGTAAGGTCTCCACCCTTGCTGGTAGGATGTATTGGTGCCACACCCATTGTTAACAAGACACTGAAATAATACATAACCCTAACTAAGAAAACTAGTGAGGCTTTAACGGCACCATACCACAAATTAAATACTCAAAAATATAACCAATATAGCTTTATTGATAAAATACAAACCACAATTGTGGTAAAGAGGATTGAGCAACCAAAATGCTCATCTTAAAAAGCATGCAATGCTTATGACACACAAAATCAACATATAAAGTTAAGAAAAAATGGCCTTAAATAGCATCCAGATTATGGTTGACATTTTAGTTCCAAGTTGATACTTTTCTTGTCACTCCAACACGTTTCGCGGGACACAGAACGCTTCTTCAGGGAGACAAAGTATATAATTCTAAAATTATACAAAAATAGGCCAGAAAAAAAGAGGTAAGCATATACCATATTGAGAAAATAATATCAAGCATAACAAACACTCTATTAGCATTTACCCATTGATGACAAGGTCCCTCAATCAGAAAAGTAGATGTACACCAAATGGACAGAGTCATATATCCACTAATTGAAGCTGAAAAATCATCAAAACGTCAAGATGTTTAGAAATGTCCCAGAGCATACAAACTACACCCCTACTCCCCAAACTAGTTGTATATCAAAGCCCTGAATTCGGGACCGCAAAGAAAAAGGATATATACTCTATATATAAAGAAACTAACAACTTCATATTATGCCATATAGTTAGATTATTATCTAGATACTAAGACTTTAGATCCACCTTTCCCCCCAAAAAAGGGGGAAACACTGTGTATCTATATATGGATCTCAATTCAGTACATACCATGTCCAAAGGGTACTTGGACCATCAAAAAACTCCAAGCAAAAAAGGTCTATCTGGCATCAACAAAAGTATAGGTCCTCTGTTTGGTATCAACAGCAGTCCAGGTCCTCTCTAGAAATATAGCCATGAAATTCCTACCTCAGCTTGCAATCTTAAAAAAATATAAAATGGTATAAAAAGGTTTCCCAACAACAGGTAAACAAGGCAAAATTAACTTATTGGGCAGTCATTTCCTTTATAAACCTGGAAATTGTTTACATACCCTGTGGCCCTTTCACAGGATTTGTACATCTTTACCCCATATCTGTCCCATTTGCTTGGGACGTATTGTTTTATGCCCAGCCTCCCAGTGAAGTGGATTAGTGATTAATCCAAGCAGATGATTTTGTCAGGACAGCATATTTCAGGAAATGTTTGGCTAAAAAAAATTGATCAGTGGCCAAATTTTATAAAGTTTGTCATACACAGGGTGATTTCTTGGAGGACACTGGGAATTATCTCTAAAATGTAAAAATTGCATAATTATTTTTTTGCAGAGGCTGAAATTTACTCACAGTTAACTTTAATTGTGTTCTCTCATCACAGAAGATGGTGTTGATTAGGTATGGCAATCAACAGGACGTGCTGGTATGGCAGTGATCAGGACCTGCTGGTGCGGTTCATAATGGTCACTGTTGGGCAGAAATCAGGGACTCCGTGATCTGGGTGGCAAAGTTATGTGTGTGTGTAAACTGTGTGCAGAGACTGAAAATTACTCATAGTTAGCTATAATCACTCTCTTGTCACAGACAATGGTGTTAATCAAAAACTCCCTGGTATGGCAGTGATCAGGACCTGCTGGTATAGTGGTGATCTGGACCCGCTGGTATGGCGGTGATCAGGACCTGCTGGTATGGTTCATACTAGACACTGTTGGGCAAAGATTAGGGACAACGTGAGCTGGCTGGCAATGGTGTGTGTGTGTGTGTGTGTAAACTGTGTGCAGAGGGTGAAAATTACTCACAGTTAGCTGTAATTGCTCTCTCTCATCACAGAGGTCAGGGACACCGTGAGTTGGCTGGCAATGTTTTGTGTGTGTGCAAACTGTGTGCAAAGGCTGAAAATTACTCACAGTTAGCTTTAATCACTTTCTCAGCAGATGACGCCGGTGATCAGGACCGCCTGGTATGGCAGCGATCAGGACCTGCTGGCATGGTTTACACTAGACACTGTTGGAAAGAAATATAGGACACTGATGTTGTGGTGATCAGAAACCGGCATGCATGGCGGTGATTAGAAACCAAACTGGCATGGCGGAGACCAGAGACCCGATGGTGTGGTGGTGACCAGGAATCAGCTGGCATGGCGATAAACAGGAAGCAGCTGGCGTGGTGGTGATCAGGAACCATCTGGCATTGTGGTGTTCAGGAACCAGACTGGCTTTGCGGTGATCAGGAACCAAGCTGGCATGGCAGTGATCATGAACAAAGCTGGAATGGCAGTGATCAGGAACCAAGCTGGCGTGGCGGTAATCAGGAGCTAAACTGACCGGGCAGTGATCAGGAACTGGCTGGCGTGGCGGTGATCAGGAACCAAGCTGGCGTGACGGAGATCAGGAACCGAGTGGTGTGGCAAGGATCAGGAACCAAGCTGGCATGGCAATGATCAGGAACCAAGCTGGCGTGGCAATGATCCGGAACCAAGCTGGCATGGCAGTGATCAGGAACCAAGCTGGTGTGGCAGTGATCAGGAACCAAAGGGTATGGCAGTGATCAGGTAGGGAGGTGAATAGTGCACGGGTTTGATTTGGGCACTAATATGGTAGCACTGGTGACAGCTGGACAGTAATCAGGAACACTGTAAACTTTAAATTGGACTGTTGTAAATTACTCCTTCTCCTCTCACAGGCAAATCTCTGTGTGAGGAGAAGGAGCTGGAAGCCGCACCATGCAATCATTGGACACATTGGATCACCTGGTATAGGCCTATATTTCATTGATCCTATATCATGTCCTGTGAACCGCTGTGTCTGGGCAGCACAGAGATCACACAGCTCGTAGGTGCACACTCTAGGAGCCGTGCATGAGCCTCAGATGCCGTCTGACGTTCCAGTACGTTAGCCAGCATCGGTGCTGCTCCCGTCCCACTGTCTATATGCTTTCAGAAGATGGGAAGCTGTTAATAATGATGAGATCAAAGTGTTGGATATGGGCTTTAAATTTGCCCTGAAAAAGAATTTAAATAAGTTCGAGGCTTATGTAGGAATCCAAAAGTTCATTTGATCTTTGAATATTAAAAAAGACTGTAAATGCAAGTAAAGAATTATACCACCATACTACATTAAGGACTAAATCAGTCTTTAACGCCCCTCCAGAAGAAATAATGATTTTGTGGAAGTTTTCAAAGATTTAGTTCTGGAGGATATAGAGAAATTGAAGTACAAAAATGTATGGACCTAGGATATACACTGCTCAAAGAAATTAAAGGAACACTTTGAAAACATATCAGATCTCAATGAGGAAAAATATCATGCTGGATATTAACTATGCTGATATGGACTGGGTAATGTGTTTGGAATGTAAGGATGCCCCATTGTTTGATGGAAATGAAAATTATCAACCTACAGAGGACTGAATTCACAGATACCCCGAAAATCAAAGTGATAAAATGATGCAGCAGGCAAGTCCATTTTGCTGAAATTTCATTGCAGCAACTCAAAGGTACTCACTAGTTTGTATGGCAGTCTGAGGTGCAACCTGGTGGCGTTGGATGGACCAAAACATGATATCCCAGAGGTGTTCTATTGGATTTAGGTCAGGCGAGCGTGGGAGGCCATTCAATGGTATCAACTACTTCATCCTCCAGAAACTGCCTGCATACTCTTACCACATGAGGCCAGGCATTGTCATGCACCAGGAGGAACCTAGGACCCACTTCACCAGCATAGGGTCTGACAATGGGTCCAAGGATTTCATCCCGATACCTAATGGCAGTCAGGGAGCCATTGTCTAGCCTGTAGAGGTCTGTGCATCCCTCAGTGGATATGCCTCCCCAGACCATCACTGACCCACCACCAAAACGGTCACGCTGAACGATGTTACAGGCAGCATAACATTCTCCACGGCTTCTCCAGACCCTTTCACGTCTGTCACATGTGCTCAGGGTGAACCTGCCCTCATCTGTGAAAAGCACAGGGTGCCAGTGGCGGACCTCCAATTCTGGTGTTCAATGGCAGATGCCAATCGAGCTCTATGGTGTTGGGCAGTGAGCACAGGGCCCACTAGAGAATGTCAGGCCCCCAGGTCACCCTCATGAAGTCTGTTTCTGATTGTTTGGTCAGAGACATTCATACCAGTGGCCTGCTGGAGGTCATTTGGTCGGGCTCTGGCAGTGCTCATCCTGTTTCTCCTTGCACAACGGAGCAAATTCTGGTTTTGCTGATGGGTTAAGGACCTTCTATGGCCCTGTCCAACTCTCCTAGAGCAGCTGCCTGTCTCATGGAATCTCCTCCATGCTCTTGAGACTGTGCTGGGAGACACAGCACACCTTCTGGCAATGGCACGTATTGATGTGCTATCCTGGAGGAGTTGGACTGCCTGTGCAACCTCTGTAGGGTCCAGGTATTGTCTCATGCTACCAATAGTGACACTGACTCTAGCCAAATGCAAAACTAGTGAAAAACAGTAGAAAAGATAAGTACAGAAAAAATGTCAGTGGCCTCCACCTGTAAAACCATTCTTGTTTTGGGAGTCCTCTTATTGTTGCCCATCTAGTGCACTTGTTGTTAATTTCATTAACACCAAAGCAGCTGAAACTGATTAACAACCCCCTCTGCTACTTAACTGACCAGATCAATATCCCAGGAGTGTAATTGACTTGATGCTATATAAAAATAGTTCCTTTAATTTTTTTGAGCAGTGTATTAGAGGAGGGATCAAGAGCTTGGAAAAAAGCAGATGCCCACTCACATGTATACAGCTTTTACATAAGCACTTGAGAACCACTTGCTGTGGGTGTACTTGCATAAATGTGTATTGGAGTACCAATATGGCGTTCACACCGGAAATTGCATCACCACGTCCCACACGTTATGTCACGCTAACACGTGACTTCCCTGATTAAGGTGTTTTGGACTTTATGGTTTTAGTTGGATTACATGGAGTTTATGTGATTCATTATATGTTGGGTCATTCATATATGTGTTTTTGGGACTAATTTTGGTCCATATAATTTGTGTCACCTACTTAATTATTCATCCACTTATCCCCAATTTAGGGGTCACTGTTATATGGTTTTTCACTTTTATTTATTCATCACTATTTTCATTTTATCCGTATGTTCTGTCTGATCATTTTGTTTAGCCACAGAGTTGCGTTGCATAAGCATTGTGGCTTATTTTCACGACATACAATTTTATACTGTTTTTTGGTTTTTCACTTCCACTGATTCACACTATGTGCACTGTGAATGCATATGTATTTTTTTATCTCCTATAGCAACAGTTTAGTTGCAAAACAGTAGTTTTGCGGCATATCTTTCACATCACAGCACTATTTAGTGATTATTAAGCGCTGTCCTTTTGGGATGCTATTTACGGATCAGATCACTGTTTATGTCGTCACTATTTATGGGTAATAAGTAATATTATTTTCACCCATAGTCACCACCTTTTGTATGTTTGGGTGTTCTTCACAGGTATCCACAGTTTGGATGTTTCATGTGTATTCTATTCAACAATTTATTTCTGATTTGGTATATATATTTTCACTATGAAATATATATTGTGAGGAATATTTCTAAAAGAAAATTTTTCATACTTAGAACTAATGCAGCACAAACTACTCTTTATTCAGTATTTTCCCATTTGGTATATGGTAAGGTGTTAGCAGCTTTGTAATATAGATTAGGGGGCCTAGAGCGTGGGAGGACTATATAGATACACTATGGGAGATGTCCTCTGTTCTTTCTATAGGTGGAGTTAAGCTGAGAAGACTCCCATTTATACTGTCATTGAAGGGGTGCCTGTCATCTAGAGCATCTTTTTGGAATTACCATGCTTGGCTGACCTGTATTCATTTATGGGTCCACGGTAGGTGAGCGGCCATCCATATATATTTGTAGGTGGAGGAACACTAAGTTAAGGTGGAGCACTGTGTTTTTCAAATAGACATTATTTATCTGGAGCATATCGTAATGATTCTTCACCATTCAAGCACTTTATTTGATTTTCACCATTCAAGCACTTTATATTTATATTTCATATTTTGATTGAACTATCACGTTTGAATCTGTTTATGGACTATTATGTTTATATGAGTTAGCGCAAAACTATTTATGTATGTGTTATGTTTTAAGTGTGGAATCACCTTTTAAGTGTTATTGTAGCAGCTCTATTTTGTTAGCTTATTCACTAGTTTGATAGTGCACTTTGTTTTTTATTTATTTATATATCTGACGCCTTAAGAGTTTCCTTTACTGGAATTAATGGGCCAAGCCCACCTCCTGACATACAACCCCACACCATAATCCCCCATCCACCAAACGTTACACTTGGCACATTGCAGTCAGGCAAGTACCGTTCTCATTTCAACTGCCAAACTCAGACACATCCATCAGATTGCCAGTTAGAGAAGCGTGATTGGTTACTCCAGAGAACACATCTCCACTGCTCTAGAGTCCAGTGGTGGCATGCTTTACACCACTGCATCCGGCGCTTTGCATTGCACTTGGTGATGTAAGGCTTGGATGCAGCGGCTTGGCCATGGAAACCCTTTCCATGAAGCTCTCTATGCACTGTTGTTGTGCTAATATGAAGGCCACACCAAGTTTGGAGGTCTTTAGCTACTGACTCTGCAGATAGTTGGCGACTTCTGTGCACTGTGCGCTTTAGCATGCGCTGACCCTGTTCTGTCATTTTATGAGGCCTAACATTCGATGGCTGAGTTGCTGTTCTTCCCAGTTCCTTCCACTTTGTTATAATACCACTAATAGTTGAGCGTGGAATATTTATTAGCAAGGAAATGTCACGGATGGACTAATTGCACAGGTTGCAACCTATCACAGTACCACGCTTGAGTTCACTGAGCTCCTGAGAGTGACCCATTCTTTCACAAATGTTTGTAGAAGCAGTCTGCATGCCTAGGTGCTTGATTTTATGCACATGTGGCCATGGAGGTAATTGCAACACCTGAATCCAATGATTTGGAGGGGTGTCCCAATACTTTTGGCAATATAGGGTAAATATATATATATACAGTTGCAAGAAAAAGTATGTGAACCCCGTGGGATTACGTGGAGTTTTGCATGAATTGGGCATAAAATGTGCTCTGAAAGTCACAACAATAGAAGAATACAGTCTGCTGAATATAATACTACACAAACATTAGATGTTGCCATGGTTTAATTGCACATAACATGTAAATATTCACAGTGCAGGGAGGAAAAAGTATGTGAGGCCCTAGCTTAATGACTTCTCCCAGAGCTAATTGGAGCCAGGAGTGAGCCAACCTTGACTCCAATCAGTGTGATGATATTGGATGTGTTGCTGACAGCTGTCCTGCCCTAAAAAAACACACACCTGTTTTGGGTTTACTGGTTTCAAGAAGCACTGTCTGATGTGAACCATGCCTCGCAGAAAAAAGCTCTCAGAAGACCTACCATCAAGAATTGTTGACTTGCATGAAGCTGGAAAGGGTTACAAAAGTATCTCCAAAAGCCTTGATGTTCATGTGTCCACGGTAAGACAGACTGTCTACAAATGGAGAAAGTTTAGCACTGTTGCTACTCTCCCTAGGCATGGTCGTCCTGTAAAAAATGACTGCAAGAGCACAGCGCAGAATGCTGCATGAGGTAAAGAAGAATCCCAGAGTGTCAGCTAAAGACCTACAGAAATCTCTGGCACATGCTAACATTTTTGTTGACACATCTACAATAAGGAAAACATTAAACAAGAATGGAGTACATGGGAGGACACCACGGAGGAAGCCATTGCTGTCCAAAAAGAATATTGCAGCACGTTTGAAGTTTGCAAAAGAGCACCTGGATGTTCCACAGCACTACTGGCAAAATATACTGTGGACAGATGAAACCAAGATTGAGTTGTTTGGGAAGAACACACAACACTATGTGTGGAGAAAAAAAGGCACAGCACACCAACATCAAAACCTCATCCCCACTGTGAAACATGGCGGAGGGAGCATCATGGTTTGGGGCTGCTTTGCTGCCTCAGGGCCTGGACGGATTGTTGTCATTGATGGAAAAATGAATTCCAGAGTTTATCAAGACATTTTGCAGGAAAACGTATGACCATCTGTCCGCCAACTGAAGCTCCGCAGAGGATGGGTGATGCAACAGGACAATGACCCAAAGCATACAAGTAATTCAACAAAACAATGGCTGCAACAGCACAGAATACGCCTTCTGGAGTGGCCCAGTCAGAGTCCTGACCTCAACCCGATTGAAATACTGTGGCATGACCTTAAGAGAGCGATTCACACGAGACATCCCAAGAATATTGCTACACTGAAACAGTTTTGTGAAGAGGAGTGGTCCAAAATTACTCCAGATCGTTGTGCAGGTCTGATCTGCAACTACAGGAAACGTTTGGTTGAGGTTATTGCTGCCAAAGGAGGGTCAACCAGTTATTAAGTCCAAAGGTTCACATACTTTTTTCCTCCCTGCACTGTGAATGTTTACATGTTATGTGCAATTAAACCATGGCAACATCTAATGTTTGTGTAGTATTATGTTCAGCAGACTGTGTTCTTCTATTGTTGTGACTTAGTTGACGTTCAGAGCACATTTTATGCCCAATTCATGCAAAACTCCACGGAATCCCAAGGGGTTCACATACTCTTTCTTGCAACTGTATATATATATATATATACAGAAAAAAGTCAAATCTGCAGCACGCACCTTTTACATTTATTAAGAGAGTTGTCCTACTACTAAAATGAATTGATTTATTTTGCAACAAGATTTATATAGACTGTACAGACAGATTTGTTTGAAGGTATTTTTTCATTTGAAAACCACACAGGTGGATTCTGTACCTGCTTTGGGTTTAAAGCTCAGAGAAGTGGGTTTATTCAATAAAAATAAAATTGTTCAATTTACTACATATACACCAGTGGAGCAGTTTGTGAGTAATGTCAATAGAGATATTGATTTGTGTTTGCAAAATACTAATAGGAAAAGACGTGTTGTGTAATATGACCAAACAAGAAGTGAATGCTTTGAAGGGATTGTCTAAACATTCAGGGTTAACTATCAAGTCAGCTGATAAGGGCGGCTCATTAGTTGTCATGGATTCTAAAGATTATGCCACAGATATATACAGGTAGCTAGCTGACACACAGGTTTATAGGAAACTGTCATCTGATCTTATAGCTGAGGTTACTAGGAAAATTCAGAAAGCAATTCATGTTACATTTAAAGAGAATTTGACTGATAAGGAAAATGTCACCTTCCTACTTGAA
Source organism: Staurois parvus (assembly GCF_062004578.1). Taxonomy (NCBI): domain Eukaryota; kingdom Metazoa; phylum Chordata; class Amphibia; order Anura; family Ranidae; genus Staurois; species Staurois parvus. Next base: position 58,583 of record NW_028319424.1, read on the forward strand.
CCTCCTCCTGTTGTTCCAGTGTTGTACACATTACCTAAAATGCATAAGAACCCCTCTATGCCTCCAGGGCAGGGGCGGACTGACCATTTGGAAACTTGGGCACTGCCCGGGGGCCAGGGTCAGTAGGGGGCCCCATGAGATGCCCCTGGTACCTTTTTCATAGGCTTTTTTGAGTTTGGGCAAGGACACAGGGGCCACATGATCCCCTATTGCCTGGGGGCCCCATGAGTTGTCAGTCCGCCCCTCCCGCACCAGGGAGATCTATAGTGGTGGAGAGAGGCTCTTTATGTGCTCCATTAGCAATATACCTTGATAAAATCATCTCCCCATTAGTGGCAAAAGAGAGGTCTTATTTAAGAGACAACAGTGATTTTTTTTTAACAAATTATGTAATGTGACATTACCGCAACGTTCTATTCCAGTTATCTGGGATATAGCAAGCTCATACACATCCATAAAACATGAGACGGTGTGCAAGCTATAGAGAAACGTTTACACTAGTCCAAACTGTACCGTAAGGCATAGATTGAGTTTTTTGTTACCTTACTTAAAATTATTCTTGAAAATAATTGTTTCATGTTTGATAATAATTGTACTTGCAATTAAGGGGGTCAGAGATGGGCTCACATGTCCCCCCCCCCCATATGCTAATACATATATGGATATGATCAAGAATTTTTACATTTTTTAACACCCCATATTTTACAGTATTATTTGGTATAGATTTATTGATGATATTTTTGCCATATGGGGGAGAGGGGAGACATGGAGCCCTTGAATAAGTTTGATTCATTTTTAAATAGTATGTTACCGGAACTACTGTTTAACATGTATTGTAGGGGAAATCTGTCCCTTTTCTGGATGTTAGGGTCTACAGGAAGGATGATGGGATTGAGACAGATTTATATGTGAAGCTACAGAAAGTAATCAGTTATTGCTATACTCTAGTTGTCACCCTCCAGCAGTGTTTAAGACTATACCCCATAGGCAGATGACACCTGTAAATCGCATAGTGTGTGAGGAGCCAGTGAGACAGAAATGGCTTTTAGAGAGGCAAAGCAGATTTGCAGATAGGGGCTATCTGACACAGCAATTAAACCATGATAGACTGAGAGTACAGACTCTGGAAGCTGATAGGAGAGTGAGCCCATGGTACAATACAAACACAGACAAAATAAAAGGGTTCCTTTTGTTACACAGCATTGCTCCCATTCTACAAAGATTTATTCAGTAATTAAGAGACATTGGAAAATCCTTAAAAAAGCTTTCCCTGATATTGAGGAATTTAAATCTCCCCTTATAGCATTTTATAGAAGAGGTAAAACTATTAGGGGTATGATTATTAAATCTGAATTTCACAGTAAGCAGATGATGGGAGTACCAATGTTTTTAATACCAAAGAGGAATGGCTCTTTCCCCTGTTTATCTTGTGTACAATGTCCCAGTATGATCAAGGGTACTTCATTTACACATTCCCATTCAAGAAAATCAATTGACATTAAGGGATTTTACACGTCAGATTTAGATAGATGATACAATAGATTTCATATGTAATCTATATCCTTAAATGTCCATGTAGTATATACTATGTGGGGAAGACCACTCAAAAAAAGACAGACTATCCCAACATAAATCCTATATTTGTTCCCCACAGTCAGAGTTACTGGTTGCTAAGCATTTTAGACAATGCGGCCACATTGTAGCCCAACTAAGATTTATGGTAATTGGTCACATACCACGATTGAAGAGGGGAAATAGGGAGTTAAAATTAAAACAGAGAGACGTGGGTTGGATTTCACAACTAAATACAATTTATCCTAAGGGGTTAAATAAAGATTATGATTTACATTTGTTTTTATAAATATGTTTGTAAAATATTATGTTCCTTTTCTCTTTTACAGATGTTTATATGAAATAACCAGAAACACTGTTTAACTATATCCTGGATATGAGCTGTGATTTTTAAACCATATTATGTTTTGAGCTGAGATGATTCAGGTGTTGCTAATTTCCAGTCAATTAAGAAACCTGCTATATAATGAATGCTATGTGATTTTTCAAAACTGTTATACCTGATGAAGGATCCTAACAGGTCCAAAATGTTGTTATTTTGATATTTCATGAATTTTTAACTCTTAATAAATTTACAAGGTGCTGCAGATTGGACTTTTTTCTGTTTTTCTATATATTGGAGTTTGGGTGATCACCATTGTCTGCCTTGCACCTGAAGGACTAAGTTCCATGCAGTCCTGACCTGTTTGTGTGTGTGTGTGTGTATGTATGTATATATATATATATATATATACACACACACCAGTGCATCTCAATAAATTAGAATATCATCAAATACACACAGAGTGATATTTCAAGCATTTCTTTCTTTTAATTTTAATGATTATAGCTTACAGCTAGTGAAAACCCAAAATTCAGTAACTCAGAAAATTAGAATATTACATAAGACCAATAATAAAAAAAGGATTTTTAATACAGAAATGTTGGCTTACTGAAAAGTTTGTTCTTCCAAATGAAATGCAAAATTTACTTTCATCTGAAAAGAGGACTTTGGACCACTGAGCAACAGTCTAGTTCTTTTTCTCCTTAGTCCAGGTAAGACACTTCTGACCTAAACTCTCTGGTTCAGGAGTGGCTTGACACAAGGAATGTGACAGTTGTAGCCCATGTCCTAGTGACATCTGTGTATGGTGGCTCTTGAAGCACTGACAACAGCCGTAGTCCACTCCTTGTGAATCTCCCCCAAATTTTTGAATGGCCTTTGCATCACAATCTTCTCAAGGCTGCGGTTATCCCTGTTGCTTGTGTACCTTTTTCTAACACTTTTTCCTTCCACTGAACTTTCCATTAATATGCTTGGATACAGCATTCTGTTAACAGCCAGCTTCTTTAGCAATGACCTTATGTGACTAACCCTCCTTGTGGAGGGTGTCAATGACTGTCTTCTGGACAATTATCAAGTCAGCAGTCTTCCCCATGATTGTGTAACCTACTGAACCAGCCTGAGACCATTTAAAGGCTTACATGTGTTTTGACTTAATTATCTGATTAGAGTGTGATACCATTAGTCTACAATATTGAACGTTTTCACAATATTCAAATTTTCTGAGCTACTGAATTTTGGGTTTTCACTAGCTATAAGCCATACTCATCAAAATGTAAAAATAAGAAATGCTTGCAATATATCACTCTGTGTTTCACTTTTTGAATTGAATTACTGAAATAAATTAACTTTTTGATGATATTCTAATTTATTGAGCTGCACCTGTGTGTGAGTATATATATATATATATATATATATATATATATATATATATAATTTATTATACTGTATATATAAATATTTTAAGTAATTGAAGAGCATATGACATATATCCATGAGGTTTTTTTTAGTAATCTTTTATTTCTTACTTTAAGTATTTAATTATTTTCTGTGTTTTATATATGCTGTTTTTTTATATTCAAATAATCTTTATTACGTTTTTAACAGGAATAGTTATAGATGACAAAACAAAAAAGGGGAATCAAATTCTCAGTTGTACAGATGACAGTAAATTGCTTGGCAATGTCAACAGGAAAATAGGTAGAATATACACATTTCTAAATATTTTACACAGTATTTTTTTTCTTTAATTTCTATACAGTGAGGAACTTGAGGGAGAAAGGAGGGGGTAGAGGAACAGGAGGGTAAGAAGGTAAACAGTATACCACTTGAAAACAAAAAGAATACTCTATGTTGGATGGGCTATCATATTGTACAGTTGCAAGAAAAAGTATGTAAACCCCTTGGGATTACGTGGAGTTTTGAATGAATTGGGCATAAAATGTGCTCTGAACGTCATCTAAGTCACAACAATAGAAGAACACAGTCTGCTGAACATAATACTACACAAACATTAGATGTTGCCATGGTTTAATTGCACATAACATGTAAACATTCACAGTGCAGGGAGGAAAAAGTATGTGAACCTTTGGACTTAATAACTGGTTGACCCTCCTTTGGCAGCAATAACCTCAACCAAACGTTTCCTGTAGTTGCAGATCAGACCTGCACAACGATCTGGAGTAATTTTGGACCACTCCTCTTCACAAAACTGTTTCAGTGTAGCAATATTCTTGGGATGTCTGGTGTGAATCACTCTCTTAAGGTCATGCCACAGCATTTCAATCGGGTTGAGGTCAGGACTCTGACTGGGCCACTCCAGAAGGCGTATTCTGTGCTGCTGCAGCCATTGTTTTGTTGCATTACTTGTATGCTTTGGGTCATTGTCCTGTTGCATCACCCATCCTCTGCGGAGCTTCAGTTGGCGGACAGATGGTCGTACGTTTTCCTGCAAAATGTCTTGATAAACTCTGGAATTCATTTTCCCATCAATGACAACAATCCGTCCAGGTCCTGAGGCAGCAAAGCAGCCCCAAACCATGATGCTCTCTCCGCCATGTTTTACAGTGCGGATGAGGTTTTGATGTTATTGTGCTGTGCCTTTTTTTCTCCACACATAGTGTTGTGTGTTCTTCCCAAACAACTCAATCTTGGTTTCATCTGTCCACAGTATATTTTGCCAGTAGTGCTGTGGAACATCCAGGTGCTCTTTTGCAAACTTCAAACGAGCTGCAATATTCTTTTTGGACAGCAATGGCTTCCTCCGTGGTGTCCTCCCATGTACTCCATTCTTGTTTAATGTTTTCCTTATTGTAGATGTGTCAACAAAAATGTTAGCATGTGCCAGAGATTTCTGTAGGTCTTTAGCCGACACTCTGGGATTCTTCTTTACCTCATGCAGCATTCTGCGCTGTGCTCTTGCAGTCATTTTTACAGGACGACCACGCCTACGGAGAGTAGCAACAGTGCTAAACTTTCTCCATTTGTGTCTACAAGTCTGTCTTACCGTGGACACATGAACATCAAGGCTTTTGGAGATACTTTTGTAACCCTTTCCAGCTTCATGCAAGTCAACAATTCTTGATCGTAGGTCTTCTGAGAGCTCTTTTCTGCGAGGCATGGTTCACATCAGACAGTGCTTCTTGAAACCAGTAAACCCAAAACAGGTGTGTGTTTTTTAAGGGCAGGACAGCTGTCAGCAACACATCCAATATCATCACACTGATTGGAGTCAAGGTTGGCTCACTCCTGGCTCCAGTTAGCTCTGGGAGAAGTCATTAAGCTAGGACCTCACATACTTTTTCCTCCCTGCACTGTGAATGTTTACATGTTATGTGCAATTAAACCATGGCAACATCTAATGTTTGTGTAGTATTATGTTCAGCAGACTGTGTTCTTCTATTGTTGTGACTTAGATGACGTTCAGAGCACATTTTATGCCCAATTCATGCAAAACTCCACGTAATCCCAAGGGGTTCACATACTTTTTCTTGCAACTGTAACTGTGCAGTTTGGATTACGAGACCATTTAGATCAAGAGCGAGAGAATTTGGCATAGGAACGGTTATTCAAGGCAAATCTCCTTTCCATTTAGCATTGGAAGTTTAGGTCATTCATAGTTATAGTTAGAGATGGTGAAGCAGCAGATTTCCATAGCTTAGTAATATTATTTTTGGCTGCATATAAAACGTGGATTACTGTGTTACGCGAAGTAAGAGGGAAGTTTTCTAAGCCTATAAAATAAAGTGCTATTATAGGGTCAGGATGTATTACCTTGCCAGTTATTCCGGAAATTACATTAAAAAACCCCATTCCAGAAGGATCTTAATGATTTACATGACCATAATAGGTGCAGTAGGGAGCCTATTTCTCCACATTGTAGCCAGCAGTGAGGAGAGCAAGAAGGATACATTTTTGCTAGTCTAACGGGTGTCAAGTACCATTGATGAAGGAGTTTTAGATATGATTCCCAGTGTGTAGTACAGTGCGAGGCTTGATATGTGAGGGTGAAGGCTTTCTGCCATGGTTGATCTGAGAAGGTTTGGGAAAGTTGTTGTTCCCAGTTTCATAAAGATGTTCACAGTTTAGACTTGAACGTAATGATATGGGAGTAGAATGTGGATATCCCTCTGCCCAGGTATTTAGAGTGGTTGAGATAATATGCCGTTTTTTATATGCTGTCTTTTATGGCATTGTGAGCTATTGGTGCATTGCGTATTCAGTTCCTAATCAGATGACATTTTACCTTTGTTCATTTGCCATAAAAAATGGGGAATGTCTCTGACATTCTGATTAGAACCGCCCTTATTTCTTACCTAGTGATTATCTTTGGTTAAAAGTTAGTTTGTGAGCAGCATGTGGTCTCTTTTTGATGGTGGAAGTGCAGTAAAAGGCTGCTATGACAATTAGGATGCAGTAGACACGTATATAAGAGTGTGGTGCTGTTCACTAGCCTGAGCCTTTGAGAAAGTTGACTGGGGCACAGTGTGTCAGACTGGGCAATTAGCTCATCAAGCTGGGCAAAGCTTAGACACCATTTTGGAAAGTCGAGAATGCGAATAGCCTGTGACATGCCTCTGTGAACTTTTTAACCTGTGACTGGAAATGTAACTTTCCTATGGAAATAAACTAGCAGTCTGTACTATTGGATGTTTCTTTGCTTCCTTTTAATATATCTATTCCTGGGAGATCGGTAATGACCAGGTGAATGCTGAAGAGGATCATAGTCTCAAATATATGATTTAAGGTGAGGAGATGCTCGTGACATATGGCGAAAGGCACGGTGGTGTTTATTCACGACAAAGGAAGTCATATTGCTGTTATGACAATAATCGATGTATCGATTGAGGATTGCATGAAGATTGGTTGGTGTATGGAACTCTTACATTGGACTACAGGTTTTTTTTGCTTTAAGAGCTACAGTATATACACTCACTGGCCGCTTTATTAGGTACACCTTGCTAGTATCGGGTTGGACCCGCTTTTGTCTTCACAACTGCCTTAATTCTTTGTGTCATAAATTCAACAAGGTGTTGAAAACATTCCTCAGAGATTTTGACCCATATCGACATGAGTTACTGTGTTATCCCCCACACCATTACACCATCACCACAAGCCTGAACCATTGATACAAGGCAGGATGGATCCATGCTTTCATGTTGTTTATGCCAAATTCTGACCCTACTTTCTGAATGTTGCAGCTGAAATCAGGACTCTTCAGACCAGGCAAAGTTTTTCCACTCTTCTATTGTCCAATTTTGGTGAGCCTGTGTGAATTGTAGCCTCCGTTTTCTGTTCTTAGATGACAGGAGTGGCACCTGGTGTGGTCTTCTGCTGCTGTAGCCCATCTGCTTCAAGGTTTGACTTGTGCATTCAGAGATAGTATTCTGCATACCTTGGTTGTAATGAGTGGTTATTTGAGTTACTGTTGCCTTTATTTTATCTCAAACCAGTCTGCCCATTCTTCTCTGACCTCTGAGATCAACAAGGCATTTTCATCCACACAACTGGGACTCACTGGATATTTTCTCTTTTTCAGACTATTCTCTGTAAACCCTAGAGATGTGTGTGTGAAAATCCCAGTAATCAGACCAAGCCCGTCTGGCGCCAACAAACATGCCATGTTAAATCCCCTTTCTTCCCCATTCTGATGTTCAGTTTGAACTTCAGCAAGTCGTCTTCACCACATCTAGATGTCTAAATGAAGTGAGTTTCTGCCATGTGATTTGCTGATTAGCAATTTGTGTTACCAAGCAATTGAACAGGTGTACCTAATAAAGTGGCCAGTGAGTGTATGTATTTTTTTGCCCATTAAAATGATACTGAATACTGGGGAGATTTGTGTATGATAAAGGGTTGTGGTATGAGGAGATACAATATTTTATTTGTTATGTCAGTGTCAGTGTAACTATATATAAGCTTACTTTAAAAAATGATTTGATGTTGTGAGAGCTGTCTGTCTGCTGGTCAACTTCCCAGGTTCCCTGCATGCTTTGCAGCATCTCCTCTGCTCTTTCCTTTTTTCGTGTTAAGGACTACATATCTCATGGTACATTGTTGTCTACAAGCAGTGTGTCCTGTACTGACTCCGCCTCCCAAAACTCCTCCCTTCAGCACCTCTGTATTTCAGAAGACAGGCTCTGTGAAATCTGTGCTACAGCAGTGCCTACCCACAGTGTCTACTTGTCACAGAACTCAAGCAAATAAATGTGTAGAGTGCTTCAAAAAGTAAGTTTAAAAGCTTCACGATCATTCTAATTAATACTGTATATGGACCTGGATAAATGGCCCCTGTGAGCAGTGTGCAGAATGCAGCAGATCATGGCTCTCACCTGATGACGTTTGGGCTATTACAGACCTATTCAGCATCCCTCCTGATATCAGATATGCATACTTACATGGCGCGGAACTGGACCAATGTAAGTTTGAAACAAAATATATTTCCTGGAGTTTAGCTTTAAGCCATTCCTTGATGTAGTGCAGTGGTTCTTAACCTTTTTGGAGGTACTGAACCCCACCAGTTTCATATGCGCATTCACCGAACCCTTCTTAATTGGAAAAATAAAATATGATTTTTAAAATTCAAAACATAGGGATATATTTATACATAGGTGCACAAAATGAACAAAACCATTAAGAACAAAGAACAAAACCATTAAAACATGATTTTCACACAAAAACTAAATAATGAATATTTACCGCAAATCAGTGTGACTTCTGCTGTTGTCTTTCAGAGGCCAGTTCAGAAATGCGCGGCATTACCTTGGCAAGTGCCACTCTCATGTCATTTTCGCAACAAAGTCTGTTCCTTTTCTTCGTCTTTATGTCCAGCATCCTCAAAAAGGATTGCTCGCAAAGATATGTTGTAACAAACGGTATGAAAATTCATCCCCCATAGTAATTCATCCCCCATATAGTAATTCATCCCCCATAGTAATTCATCCCCCATATAGTAATTCATCCCCCATAGTAATTCATCCCTCATAGTAATTCATCCCCCATATAGTAATTCATCCCCCATATAGTAATTTATCCCCCATATAGTAATTCATCCCCCATAGTAATTCATCCTCCCATATAGTAATTCATCCCCCATATAGTAATTCATCCCCCCTATAGTAATTCCTTCCCCATATAGTAATTCATCCCCCATATAGTAATTCATCCCCCATAGTAATACATCCCCCATATAGTAATTCATCCCCCATATAGTAATACATCCCCCATATAGTAATACATCCCCCATATAGTAATTCATCCCCCATATAGTAATACATCCCCCATATAGTAATTCATCCCCCATATAATAATTCATCCCCCATATAGTAATTCATCCCCCATAGTAATACATCCCCCATATAGTAATACATCCCCCATATAGTAATACATCCCCCATATAGTAATTCATCCCCCATATAGTAATACATCCCCCATATAGTAATTCATCCCCCATATAATAATTCATCCCCCATATAGTAATTCATCCCCCATAGTAATACATCCCCCATATAGTAATTCATCCCCCATATAGTAATTCATCCCCCATATAGTAATACATCCCCCATATAGTAATTCATCCCCCATATAATAATTCATCCCCCATATAGTAATTCATCCCCCATATAGTAATTCATCCCCCCTATAGTAATTCATTCCCCATATTAATTCATCCCCCATATTAAGTCCCCAACTCCCCCCTGTGTCAATTCACTTACCTTTGCTCCGCGCGTTCCTCTCGCTGTATTCCCGCGCCGTTCCGGTCTTCAGGGCGGACTGTGAGAGGAGCCTAGCTCCTCTCACGTTCGTCACGCTGCCCCGCCTACACACATCCTGACAGCCAATCACTGGCTATCAGGATGTGAGTGGCAGCGAGACTGGCCAATCATTGCATTTGAGTCCCTGCCGCCCGAGAGGAGGGAGGGGAGCGGGCGCCCGGCACACAAGAGCCGCGGCTTGCCGACCACTGGGCTAAGCGATGTTGCGTGACCACCTGCAGCCAATGATGGACAAGCGGGGCATGTCATCACAAATCATATGAGTCGGGTGTGGGTCACCTCCGCCGAACCCCCGAGACTGACTCACCGAACCCCTGGGGTTCGATCGAACCCAGGTTAAGAACCACTGTTGTAGTGTGTTTTAATCATTATTGCATTGAAAGATCCATTTCTAGTTTAACTTTAACTTTTGGACAGATGGCTTCACATTCTCAATAAGCACCCTTTGATACACTGCAGAATTCAGTTAACTTGATATCTGCAAACTGAAAATCAACCCCAAAACCGAACATTCACAATTGGAATGAGGTCCCTCCATTGGAATGTTTTCCTCAGTTTTCACCAAACATATCTTCTGTTACTGTGATCAAACATCTACATCAACATTTAATTCATCAGTCCACTGCACATTGTTCCAGGTGGCCTGGTCCTTACCTATGTAATCAATGACAAATTGTAGTCTTGCTCTAATGTTTTTTTGGGAGGACTGAAAAAGCCTTTTCCTGGCACACTTTCCATCTAGGTTAAATTGGTGTGATTTCCTTCTGATTATGAATGAATACACTTTGACACCAACTGGAGCTGCAGATCCCACAATGAATTTCTGGGGTTCAAAGAAACTTCCTTTAGTATCAGTCAGTATGCGGGCTGAATATACAGGACTGGCCAGTCCTGGACAAATTAGCAAACATTGAAATATGCACCACTAGTAGATTTTTTTCTTCTTGCAGTGGAATGACTGACTTCAAATAAGTTGGAACCCTTTTTAGATCCCTTGCAGGGCGTTTGCAACCTTCTTTCTGAGGGTCACAGGTGGCACAACACACACAAACAGCAAGAGAAAACACAGACAATAGGGGGTTTATTTACTAAAGCTGGAGAGTCCAAAATCAGACTCCCTTCTGCATAGAAACCAATCAGCTTCTAACCTCAGCTTGTTCAATAAAGCTTTGGCAATGAAACCTGGAAGCTGATTGGTTTCTATGCAGAAGTGAGTCTGATTTTGGACTCTCCAGCTTTAGTAAATAAACCCCTAGATGTCTGTGGTTTATATAAGACAGGTTGTGATATTGCCTTTCGAAGTTCTAATCATTCGTACCTAATCTGAAAGTCTGATTTTATTTTAATGGATTTGAAATGGTGGTAAATGTAGGGAGGTAATTACTTTTTCCATGTTACAAATTCTTGTTTAAATTATGAGAATAAATACACTATGTCAATTTAGATGTAATTTGTACAATTATATCATCTTTATATGTTTGTCAGTGTTTGATTGAAGACCTAAAGCTTTCCTCTTCAAATGTGTCAAAACAAATCAACAATTTACATGGGGTTTACTTACTTTTTCAAATGGCTGTATATATACTGTGTGTGTGTACATATATATATATATAGTAGATATAGAAGAACCCAATGTGATAAATAATCAAATAATCCAGAAACAAGTGTGTTGGGCAAACAAAAAGCTTCCAAAAAGAAACCAGGAGGGTAACAAGCTTCCATAAAGAAACAAATTATTGAGGTTTTAGCACTTCACAGCCCTGCCTCTCCATTATTCCCTTATGCATTCGCAATCTTTTTTTTAACTATATTTTGTTTCCTTGTTGCTTCGAAATGTGGTTGAGCCCTATCCATGATGTCACATTTGGTGTGGTGTCAAGTATTGCTATGGCAATCCCCTGTCCCAACTCATTGGGGTTGATTTACTAAAGGCAAATAGGCTGTGCACTGAAAGTGCAGTTGCTTTAGCTCTGAGGGGAAGCTCTGAAATGAGGGGAAGCTCTGCTGATTTCTTTCATCCAATCAAGTGCAAGCAAAAATTTTATTTTTTATTTTCCTTGCATGTTCCTCTCAGATCTAGAGTAACTGCACTTTCAGTGCAAGTGCAGTGCACTTCCAAGTGCACTTGCAGTGCACAGACTATTTGCCTTTAGTAAATCAACCCCACTGTGTGTCTGATACCTTGCAGTTTTTACCACTAGATGGCTGGGGTTTTTTTTGTAGTCCCACAAACAGGAAACGTGTTTTTACACTGTTGTTTATTAAGTCTTTAATTAGTTTTGCCTAGGATACAGGCATCTATTTTTACTTTATGTTCTATGTTGTTATTGTGCATGCTTGCAATGTTTGTGGCTCACATGATGTTTACCACGGGGTGAGCTGGTTAAAGGGGGTCCTTTAAAGGATATTCACCAAGCAACAAAGTGATTGTTGATGCATAAAGAAGTAATGGAGATGCAGAGGTGGTTAAACACAGAAATATTGCTGCAATATTAATAATAATAAAAAAAATATATATATATACACATACACACATGTGTATGTGTGCATGTTAAGAAAAATGACAACTACTTTAGAATTTTGTGGTTTGAGAGTAAATATGACACACACCTATGTATGTTTTGGTTTTGAGAAACCAGGTCAAGGGTCAAGCTAAGAGGAGACAGTATTGTGTAGAAGCTGTCACGCACTGCCACCTATTTTGACATGCACAGGGCCGTTTGTTGTCTGTTGAACATGCAAATTAAGGGCCTGCTGTCATAGCTAGCCGATATCAGAAGGTGGAAAATGAGACCACCTCTAACCAGTGAATAGAGTGATGGACAAGCATTCAGAGCTCGTCATTTTCAATGCCATTCACATCAACTTCAAATTGCATATGACATGCAAAAATCTTTTCTTAATATTCACAACCAGGGAAGTTTGGGAAATTATGGAGGCTTCAACTGCTGCATCTAATAGGATCTCCAAGCAGACAGCTGTGAGCTGGCTTGATAATTAGGTGTCCAGGAATATTTTGTGCAGTGAATCAGTTAAAAAATGGGGAAGAATAAAGAAAACAAAAATAATGACAAGAAGAGGATGCAGAAATAGAAACTCTCTTTACACATTTAGGACAGTCAACTGACATACAAAAAGCCAGAGGCAGTACAAATTAATAGGATATTGTAATTTGGTTCACTGTCTCTTATGGACAGCACTCAAACCTCATTTCAAAGATTATTTTTAACCTGATGTTCTTGGAATCTTTCTAAAACAACATCACTTTTTGTTATGTGCATTTCATTATAATTGTTGGAGTTATAATAAGTTATAATAAATATACAGTAAAGTCAATGTCAATGAAGACTATTTTCTGTTTAAAAGAGCTGTTAATATTAGAAAGCTGTAGGTTTCTATACACAGCCAACACGTATGATGTAATAATATGAACACCTTTAATATTTTCTAAATAGTTTTTAACATAAAGAACAAATGAAAGTAACAAGTTTGTTGTATGATAACTAAGATCATGATTATAATTATACTTTTATATACACATATATATATATATATATTTGCTGAGCATTAAGAAAAATAATTTCTAAAAGATAGAAATAGATGTCCATTTTTTAAAACCTGAAGTATAAGCAGATATTAAAAGCCCTTTTGATCTTCTAACATATAAACCATACCATGTTGAACAGTGGCAGTGAGACCAGCATTCCCTGACAGAAGTCTAATAAAGTGCAGGACCTTGCTATACTGCCTTGCAGGGGTGTTTGGATCACAATACATAGAACAATTGAAAATCTATTTGGCTGAAAAAAGATACAATATATGGAATTCAGTTTTCAATGTTATTTTCTGTTAACAGCATAATGCAAATATTTAAAAAAAACTGGTTGTTCAGATCTGTTGTGTCACATGTTGTAAAAAAATAAAAAAGTACATTTTTTGTGCATGTCAACCCATATAAATTAATTAAAGTACATGAAAACACATATTAAATGTGTATTTGTATGTGCTTTCAAAGCATCACCATGTGCCTCCCCATCCATTCCGCTATTTCTTGTTTTCAAATGATAAGCAAAAATCTAGACAGGAAGGAAATGGCTGGCTATAACCATGCATTCATGAAAGTGAAGCAGCTGATAAATAGGTTAGGTACAGGGCAAATATTTATGACCTCTCCTACAACCATTACAAAGTCGGAGATATAGGACAAAGGCCTGGGATGAAGTGACAATTACTATGGTTTCAGACTAGGAGAACACAAAGGTATGTATTTTCATGCATGCAATATTTCTGTAGTATATGTGAGCAGTCCTTATGGCTACATTTGAGCTGTGAGAGTGGCTGTGAGAGTGGCGCTAGAACAGGAGTATCTAACCTTTTAACTTTCCTGAGCCACATTAGAAGAAAAGGAATTGTCTTGGGCCACACAAAAAATACAGTAACAATAAGGATAGCTGATAAGCAGAAAAAGTCAGGCAAATTACAAGTTGACAATCACTGATATAGATAAAGTATCTATCTGATCTTATTTTGGAATATTTTTTATTATAAAACTAAATGCGGCAACATAAAACGAATGTGATATTTTACACTGTTTTTGATAAACAAACACTCAATATCTGGCTTGATGGATGTAGTAGTAACTCTCAATGAAGATGCTCTTCTGATATTTTGATTTTAATTTTGCCCTTCATGTGCTTCATCCTTGAAATTAGTTGTTCACAAATATGGGTGCTGTCAACAGCTGATGACATAAATAAAGCAAGCCATAGACGATTGATCAACTTGGGTACGAACCAACCTGTCGGATTTAACATGCGATTATTGCTTGTAGCCTCTAGCATTAATCCCTGTGGTCTCCCAGCAGGGGCAGCTCCCCCAAGCTCCCTGCCAGGATTCCCCGATCAACACTGATTGTGTTGATGGGGGAATCTATCAATTTTCTTTCCTGCAACCCACGGTCGCAGGAAACAAAAGCACTCCATCTATGACTGGCATTGGGCTTGATTGTGAAGAGTGGGATACTTTTCTTTGGGAAGATAAAACTTATCAAAGTGCAGTAAAAAGACACTGCCAAATATTTATTTGGCAAAATGTGTTTATCACAGGGATAGAATGCAATCCAACACAAAATTGTAATGTGAGTTAAAAATGTTGATTTCTTTTTTTTTGTATTTTGGTAAAAATGGATTTACACTTAATGAAGTAACATGCTAGAATATGTTTGAAGTGTGATGTCACATTGTAAGTTATTAGCTTAGTGGTCTAAAGTAAATTTAAAAATATATGTTTTAAACATTATTATAATATGTTAAGGCAAAGTAAAATGTATCAACAGTTGTTAAATCTGTTATTTTCAAGTTTTATGTTAACAATACTGAATGTCACATATAATAAAACTGCTATGGAATCTGTCCTACAGGTAAAGGATATTATGAAATGGTCTTGATTGTTTGCAACATCCTCACTCTCATATGTGGAAGCCCATCCTGTCCAAGTGCATAGAATTTTATAGGGAGTGGGGAGGAGGATCTGGATCCTCTCTACTCTGCCATGGAGGATGGGGGGGGCTGGACACTATCAGAGAAGAGGAGTCATCAGAGAACTGTGAGGGGAGGGTAAGGAGCACAGAGGGGGGCCTAGGAGGGAAATCCGATGCACAGTTAGGGATGATCGGTGCAGTGGAGGAACAGTGACAGCACCGATCTCCCTTCATGGATTTCAGCAAGGCAGCTGGAAGTCTCTCCCTCTCACGGCTTTGAGCTGCTTCATTAAAATACAGGAAGGAAGGAAAGAAGGGGAGGGAGGCAGAGCGAAAGGAAGGAAGGGAGAGAGGGAGGGAGGGAAGGAAGGAAAGAATGAAGGGAGGTGATGGAGGAAGGAAGAAAAGGGAGGGAGGGAGGGAATGGATGGAGGAAGGAAGGAAATTGCTGGAGGAAGGAATGAAGAAAGGAGAAAGAAGGAAGGGAGGAAGGAAGAAAAGGGAGGGAGGGAATAGATGAAGGAAGGGGCGGGAAGGAAGGGGTGGGAAGGAGGGAGGAATGAAGGAAGCCAGTAAGGAAGGAAGGAAATAAAAGGAGAGGAGGGAGGAAAGAATGAAGGGAGGGGATGGAGGAAAAAAGAAAAGGGAGGGAGGGAGGGAGGAAGGAAGGAAGGAAGGAAGGAAGGAAGGAAGGAAGGAAGGAAGGAAGGAAGGAAGGGAGAAAGGAAGGAAGGATTGAAGGAAAGGCAGGGAAGGGGGAAAGAAGAAAAGAAAGGCTGAAGGATGAGGAAGGAGGGAAGGAAAAAATGAAGGGAGGGGATAGAGGAAGGAATGAAGGTAAGGAAGAAAATGGATGGCGGAAGGAATGAGGGAGGAGGGAAGGAAGAAAAAGGAGGGATGAAATGGATGAAGGAGGGAGAGAGGGAGAGAGAGAGAGAGAGAGAGACCAGCTGAGCACTGGTTAAAGCTTGTAGGAGTTTTCCTTCTGCTTTAGGAGGATGCAGGACCCCTGACCTCTATCTGTCATGTGATCGGCCCTGTGTAAACACATGCACTCTCTCAAGAAAAAAAAACCTCTCTAGCAATACACACCAAACTGAGCATGTGCAGAGTGTCTCCACATGATATGTCTTATCAGGAGATAAGAGGGGGACACTGGAAGAAGGGGAAGATCAGAGAAGTCAGGATCAAACAGCATTTTTACACAGTGCAGAGGATTAACCCCTTAGGTTCCACGGTGAGTATAAAAAGCATGCTTTACTGCATATACAGACTGATTTTACTGTTGTGGGTTTAGCAACACTTTAATTAGGGAATTCAATATCTGCCATTTATTAGCAATACTTCTAAGTGTGCTCTTCTCCATGCAACATGCCCAGCTGATTCTGTGGAAGACCCTTTTCTCTCCCACTGCTGTGAGTTTTCTTTGGAAACAGGGCTGTCCTAAATGCTCTCCTAGTTTAAAAGTTTTTCACCAACACATACAAGAGGAAGTGTCAGTTTTGCTTGAAGTATGAGAGAATTCTCCTACAGCAGCTTCCCAAATTTATAGTGTGCAAAATTGCTGGAATCCAAACTACTGCCATAGAAGCCAAAGTCCTAAGTTCAGCACTCAAATTAAACAAACAATGGATAAATCTTTTTTTTCCTTAATAATAAGATTTGCTAGCTTGAGGCAAAAACACTTCAGATCTGTTTCCACACCTAGGCAACCAAAAAAAGGGTTTCTCTATTTAATAGGCAAATGTGCAAAAATAAAAAAGATGTTTATTAATTCATGTTTTATTTAACACTGTAATTATATCAAAAAATTACAGTATTAAAAAGATGAACAGGGCCACCTGCGGGCCTTCAACCTTCAACCTCCATGTGGTCATAACTGACATAGTGTTTACATGATTGGAAACTACTCTGATTGGTTCTAATTGGCTTGTTTTCAACCACATCTTTACTGTGCTATAGCCAAATGACAGCTACAGCACGGTTGTCCAGTTCTGGTAAGGCATCATATGACATCCTCCCAGAACGCGCCTTCCTGCGCACCCCCAGTGGCGTGCACCTGGTGATCTCCATGATTGCTGTATTCTAGCTGAGCACATAATGAGGAAAAAGGCCAATCATTGCGGCCTTTTACCACATTATCAGCTGTGTCCAATGACACAGCAGATCACCGAGTAAAAACAGTTGCTGGATATCGGCAGCACTTTCCTCACGCTGTCACAGCATGAGGAAAGTACTGCCGATAACCGGCAGCTGTCACAGAGCGGATTGGCACTGATGATCCATACCCTGATGATTACCAGTGCCCATAAGTGCCCCCCATCAGTGCCAACCATCAGTGCCACCCATCAGTGTAGTGTTGCCAGTCAGTGCCGTCAGTCAGTGCTCTCAGTCAGGGTCACCCGTCAGTGTTGCCCATCAGTGCCACCTATCAGTGCCCATAATTAGTGCCTCCTCATCAAGGCCCACCAGTGCTGCCTCGTCAGTGCCACCTCATCAGTGCTGCCTATCCGTGCCACCTCATCAGTTCCCATCAGTGCTGCCTATCAGTGCTGCCTATCAATGCAGCCTCATCAACGCACATCAGTACAGGAGAAAAATTATCTGTTGTGTTACACTATTTGATTTATTATTATTTCTTTGTGACCATCACTTGTTTATTACTTGTTTATTATTGCTCTATGTCTTTAAGCTGTCTCCTTCCAGACTAAGCTAAGCTCTTTCTCTTATCGTACTTGTGTATATCCCTCCCCCCTGCCTTTCTCTGGTAGTCATTCCACTGTATCCTGGCTTCCTAAATGCATCTTTCCATGAGGCTTACAACATTAACTTTTTTTACCTATGAATATCCTCCATTAAACGGAACATTTGAATGGTTTTCCTCATCTGACTTCCTCAACAGGTGAGTTTATTCATTGAGTTAAACTGTCTGACCCGATGCAAGAGGTAGATTCAACACCACGTGGTATAGCTGTATACATCACTGGTGAAAGTTTATGGTCCTGTAGTTGAGTCAGAACATTACCTGTTTTGCAAAATTTTATAAACAAAGGAAAACTTTTTTTTCACATTTTTTGCTCTTTTTTTGTTTATTGTGCAAAAAATAAAACACCCAGTGGCAAATACCACCAAAAAAAAGCTCTATTTGTGTGAAAAAATTGATAAAAATTTCATATGGATACAGTGTTGCATGACCACGCAATTGTCATTCAAAGTGCGACAGCTCTGAAAGCTGAAAATTGGCCTGGGCACGAAGAGGGTAAAGTGCCTAGTAGGCAAGTGGTTAAAGAGATTTGTACACCATGGATCATCTGTCACGCTTGCTATAATTCCTTCACCTTAGTATGTTGGGCATATAGATTATTCCTTGTGTGATCTATGGGACCCAGGCGAGAAGATGTGTTTAGTGCTTTCTCCTGTAGACCTCAATTTTGGGGTGGATTATGATCTATCTCTAAATGTTGTTTAATAATGCCTTTATGGTTTCTTTTTTGGTTATTTTCCTACCATTCTGTAAGTTTCTTTTTTTTGAGGCATTTAAATATGTCATATCTTCCTTTTTCAGTATATTATACTTCCTTTTTAAAGTGATGAAAAATATCTGCTTGATCCACTTAAATTTTAATGTGGCTGACTGATACATGTACTCATATGTTTGTATACAAAAATCTGGCTAAGGTTTTATATACATATATTGTTTATTCTTCTTTATTTTGTGGCTTCTGCTATTATACGATTTTCAGTTTAATGTTAGGCTCATAGGGTCTTCACATTACCTATATATCTCCCTGTCATATGCCTGGGATTGAACTTGGGTCCTTCTGCTGCAGCTCTGTTCGCTCTGCCACTGGAGAACCTGAGTCTTGCAGTATACGCCTTGTATAGTAATGTAACATCAACATCTACGCTGGTTCAGATGGATTGTAAGCTGCCAACACTAAATTCTGATACAAAGAATTCACAAGACATACAAATAGAAGTGTAGCAGTAAAAAATGTGAATAAACAATATTAATGCTTTCCTAAGTAAACATCCGTGAAGTTAGATGTGATATACCGCAGCTTGGCATTGCATGCCATTATTAAGCTTGTGATCTACCAGAACTCCCAGATCCTTCTCCACCATTGATTCCCCCAGCTGAACTCCCCCCTAGTATGTATGATGCATGCATATTCTTAGCCCCCAAGTACATAACCTTACAATATGGAGAGGGTGAAAGCCATTTGAATCACATTTGGAGGCTATGGAGGAGGCTGGAGCGGTTGCTTTATGATCATTCTTGAGCTGATTTTGACCATTCTGAACCATGATGATCAAATACATTTGGTAAGCCTTCTTTGAGCAGGAGTGGGGTGATACGTGTTTCACATGGATAACGTTTGATCATCTAGCAATTGAAGATGCACGTTTATATTGTCTGATATTTTCAATTCTCTTTGTAATTGGGACATATTTTTTCACTTTTATATTATTTTCCATATTGCATTGAGATTTATGTTACATCTAACTTCATGAATGTTTAGTTAGGAAAGCATATTGTTTATTCAAATTTTTTAACGCTACATTTGTATTTGTATACACCTTGTATAGTACCTCTGCTCCTAGTACTCTCTGACCCCACTTGTCTTCCAGCTGCAATTCATCCACAGTCAGATCAGCTGAAATGTGGCCTGCTGATTTTTCGGGTTCAGGCAGTGCTCATCCTGTTCCTCTTGCACAAAGGAGCAGATACTGTTCCTTCTGATGGGTTAAAGACCTTCTATGGCCCTGTCCAGCTCTCCTAGAGTAACTGCCTGTCTCATGGAATCTCCTCCATGCTCTTGAGACTGTGCTGGAGAGACACAGCAAACCTGCTGGCAATGGCACATATTAATGTGCCATCCTGGAGGAGTTGGACTGCCTGTGTAATCTCTGTAGGGTCCAGGTATCGCCGCATGCTACCAGTAGTGACACTGACCCTTGGCAAATGCAAAACTAGTGAAAATTAGTTAGAAAAAATTAGTTGGGAAAAAAATGTCAGTGGCCTCCATCTTTAAAACCATTTCTTTTGGGGGTCGTCTCATTGTTGCCCATCTACTGCATCTGTTATTAATTTCAATAACACCAAAGCAGCTGAAACTGATTAACAACCTGCTCTGCTACTTAACTGACCAGATAAATATCCCAGGAGTTTAATTGACTTGATGCTATAAACTCTGATTAAAAAGTGTTCCTTTATTTTTTTTTGAAAAGTGCATATATACAGTAAAAATGTGTGAATAAGGGGATATGGAAAATGTATGTATTCATGTTTAATGTTACAATATGGTGTACAATGCTTTTCAACCAAATTATCAAGCTGTAATTTGGTTTTAGTCAACATGTTTTATTGTGGTACAAATAAAGATTGTAAAACTTTTTTTAATATATTGACACTCTGTCTGGATTACGCTTAAAGTCCCATAGGGGCAAATTTTGTTTGTGTAGACTCTGATTGGTCCTTGTCCGTTATTGTGACTGCTACTGTCAGTGACAACCATGATTGAGATTAGAGATGAGCGAATCGAACATGACGAAGTGGAATTCGTTCCAAAGATTTGGAAAAATTCTATTTGCGACGAATCCGAAGATTAGCAAACTTCGGATGCACGAATCGAACATGTGTGGCGACAGGAGAAAATGGACAGAGAAGATGGGGCAGGGATCTCTGGGAAGGCGCGCAGACAAGGCGCGCTGACCCATAATGCATTCATGAGTCATGAATCATGACATGTGATCGCATTAGCCAATCAGCAGCCAGCCAGCCAGCACTGAGTAATGGTGGAGCTATAAATCGCGGCCATCTTAGAATTCTCCATTAGCCTCCGGTCATTCAAGAGAGACAGACCTCTGTGTTTTGAGGGACAGAGTTAGGGCCACAGAGACTTTAGGGCCACAGAATCGTTACTCAGGGACACAGAATCGTTACTCAGGGACACAGAATCATTACTTAGGGCCACAGCTATCAAAGAATCGAAAATTTAAAGTGACATACACCCTTTTTTTTTGGTGGCTGTCGTGCACAGTTGGTGCTGCAGTTTGCCGATTGTGCAAAATAAACTGACTTTCTGCTTCACAACCACTATTGTACGTTCAAAGAGTTAAATCCATTTACACGCCGGCTGGCGGTAATATTTTTTGGGTGATTAGTGCATTCCAGTGACATAAACGTACAGTTTCCAGCCAACGGCAAGCTGCAATTGACCGATTGTGCTAAATAAACTGACTTTCTGCTTCACAACCACTATTGTACGTTCAAAGAGTTAAATCCGGTTTTATTTTTGGGGTGCTTATTGAATTAAAGAGTATGTCAGACAACACACAGAGGAGTGGCAGAGGAGGCAATGTTTCAGGAGCGAGCAGACGTGGCAGCAGAGGAAGGGGTCGAGGCAGCACTAGTCGCAGCCAGAGGCCAGGGCTCCCGGTGTCATCCAGCGGTCGTGTCTCCACCGACAACCCTGCCGTCATCGATTGGTTGACTCGGTCGTCTTCCTCTTCCCAGGTCACCTCTGACACCTACAGCCAACGGTCGGTGGGTACGTCAGACACAACCGTTAGTTTGCATGGCCCGGGAGCAAGCCCACTGAAATCACGTGTCCTCGACCTGCCCCTGTCCTTTGGTGTTCCCTCACCAAGCGAAGTATCGCATGCTGTGGGCTCAGCCCCACTGTACAGTGAGGAAGAGCTAACAGAGGGCAGTCAGGAACGGGGGGAGACATCCGCCTCTTCAGCAGCCAGGCGAAGAAGTACTGGCGAGGAGAGTGGCTCGGTAGCCGGTCTAGAGACAGGTCTGTCTCCTGACCCACACGCAGCCAAGGGGGCTAGTAGTGACGTGGAGACCCTAATTGATGATGATGAGGCTGAACGCACTTGGCAGCCTCGTCGTCATCAGGCTATTGCTTCCGCATCATCAGGAGAAGAGGGTGCCAGCTTGCCAGCGAGCAAAACAGTCGGTGGGTTGCCCAGGAGGCAGCAGGGTCGCAGCAGTGTCAGTGGAGCCAAACGGCCACGGAGTAGAGCACCAGCTCCACTGCAGCCTACCACCACGGCCAGTAGTGGTGCCGGTGTGCACGGAGGAAGTAGCAGTCAGCCAGTGAGGAGTATCGGGGGCAAAGTTTCCTACTCGGCGGTGTGGCAATTTTTCGTCAAGCCGCCCGAGGAAGTAAACGTAGCCGTATGTCGACTATGTGGCCAGAAAGTCAAGCGTGGCCAGGGGGCCAATGTTGGGACTACAGCGTTGCGTCAGCATATGCAGCGTCACCATTCGGTGGCCTGGGAAAACCGTGATAAAGATACGGCGGTTCTGCCCGCCCCAGCCCCCGCTCCATCACCCGCTCCGTCACCCGACGTCAATCGCCCTCTATCAGCCAGTCAAGGCTCCAACACCTCTGCTGAGGGGAGTTGTCGCTCGTTGGCATCTTCCGCTCGTTCAGATGCTCCTTCTCCTGCTACTCCTCTTCACGGATTCCTTCAGCAGTCTCTCTTGGAATCCGTTTCCAAGAGACAACAGTTTGCGAGCACGCACCAGACGGTGCAGAAGCTGAACGTCCTCCTGTCCAAGTTGCTGGTGCTGCAGTCCCTCCCTTTCCAAGTGGTGGACTCAGCACCTTTCCGAGAAATGATGGCTTGTGCCGAGCCGCGGTGGAGAGTGCCAAGCCGTCATTTCTTCGCCAAAAAGGCAGTGCCAGCCCTGCATTCACATGTAGAAGAGATGGTGGGCCAGTCTTTGGCAGAGACCGACATGCTCAAAGTGCACGGCAGCGCCGATGTGTGGAGCTGTAACTACGGTCAGGGACAGTACATGTCATTTACGGCCCACTGGGTGAACATGGTGCCGGCACAGCCGCACCAGCAACTTGGACAGGTCACGCCGCTTTTGCCTCCACGTTTGCACGTCCTTGGTCCAGCAAAGATGTCCGCCTCTACCACCTCTTCTTCCGCCGTGTCCTCAGCCGCCACCCCCGTGCCAAGTCCCATTACCCGACCGGCATATCACATGTGCAGGGCGCAACGGTGTCACGCTGTGCTGCACCTGGTATGCCTTGGCGAACGTAGTCACACAGGGGAGGAACTTCTGAGTGTAATGAACAGAGAAATCGACAGATGGCTGTCTCCGCGCAAACTGAAAATCGGAACCATGTTGACCGACAACGGAAAGAACATGGTGTCTGCTCTGCATCAAGGAAGGTTGTGCCATGCGCCATGCATGGCTCACGTGTTCAATCTGGTTGTCAAGCGGTTCCTAAAATCCACCATCCCACTGCAAGACATCCTTAAAATGTCACGTAAACTTTGCATGCATTTCAGCCATTCCTACACCGCAAAGCACACCCTTCTTGAGCTGCAGCGGCAGAACGGAATTCCACAGCATCGCCTGATCTGCGATGTTGCAACAAGGTGGAATTCAACCCTACATATGTTAGACCGCCTTTACGAACAGCGAAAGGCCATCACAGATTTCCTGATGTTACAAGCGGATAAAGGTACTCCCCTGTGTAACTTAGATGTCAGCCATTGGCAGCTCATGCGTGACACCTGCCGCTTGCTCAGGCCCTTTGAGGAGGCCACGCTATTCGTGAGTCGGCAGGACTATGGGATGAACGACGTCATTCCTCTGTTGCACGTCCTTGAACAAATGCTGTTAACAATGGCTGGTCAGGGTGCGGTAGACGTGGCGCACAGATCTCAACGCCACATGACCCCTGTGGGGGCAGGACAGGAAGTAGAGGAGGAGGTAGAGGAGGACATTGGTGCTCAGGAATTATTGAGTGAAATGGGTGGTTTTTCCACTCAGCGGACAGGAGTGGAGGAGCAGGAGCATCTGGTAGAGGAGGAGGAGGAGACAGAGGACCCAGACGCACCGTGGCAGTATGCTGTGGAGATGGAGGCAGGGAGTCCCTCGCATTCCTTGGCACAAATGGCCCATAGCATGCTCGGTTGCTTGCGTAGCGACAGCCGAATAATAACCATCAGACAGAGGGATGACTTTTGGCTGTCCGCCTTGTTGGACCCTCGCTACCGTTCAAAAATGGTGGCCTTTTTCACACCTGCTGAGAGGGAGGCCAAAATAAAGTACTATAAAAACCACCTATGTAGTCAGTTGGTCTCTGCCTTTCTGCGCCAACGTCCATCCTCAGACACTGTGGGCCCTGTGCGCTCGTGTTCCGCTGCCATGGCAGCAGGGGAGGGGTGGGGTGGTAGGAGCAGTGGCAGCTCCACCAGCAGCGGCTGCCTCAGTCTGCAGTCGATGATGAGTAGCTTTCTTCACCAGCGCAGTGAGGAAACTACTAACCAGCCGCAGCAGCAGCAGCAGCATCAGGTGGACCTGGAGCAGGACCTCAAACAACAGGCTTGGACCTACTTGGACAGCACCCTGCCAACCGAGGTAGACAATCCCCTTGACTACTGGGCAACGAAACTTGACCTTTGGCCCCAACTAGCTGAATTTGCCCTTGAAAGGCTGTCATGCCCGGCCAGTAGCGTGGCATCGGAGCGTGTGTTTAGTGCGGCAGGAGGTATTGTAACTCCGCGGAGGACACGACTGTCCACCCAAAGTGTGGAGAGACTCACGTTTGTGAAAATGAATCAGCCGTGGATTAGTCTGGATTTCAAACCACCAGTTCCTGACACAACTGACCTAATAACCTAGCCGTTCAGGCCGCTCCCTGAACACCTCGGGAATTGCTTTGTATATCTGTCGCCTTAGAGGCCGCTGTCTGAACAGCTCATGAATTGCTTTCTATATGTGTCGCCTTTGAGGCCGCTGGCTGGACAGCTGATGAATTGATTTGTATATATGTACTTATTGTCCGCTGTCCGGACAGCTCATGAATTACTTTTTGTATATAGCCTTCCAAACCACTCTCAGAATAAGTCATGATATTCATGCTGTGTATAGCCTTATAGGCCAATGGTCAATCAAGTCATGATTGTTATAGTGTGTATAGCCTTATAGGCCGCTGTCTTTACAACTTTATAATTCCATGCAGTATATAGCCCTATCGGCCATTTTCTGGCATCCAGTTGCTGTAGCCCCCATCACCACACTGTGCCACGGGCCCCTGTACCGCCTTCTCATACTGCTGCCAGATCCATCCTCTGCCATGTGCGTCTTTGTCGTCTGCTCACGCTGCTGGGTTCCAGTTTTAAACCTAGGCCTGTGTATGGCTTCCGAATAC
Source organism: Staurois parvus (assembly GCF_062004578.1). Taxonomy (NCBI): domain Eukaryota; kingdom Metazoa; phylum Chordata; class Amphibia; order Anura; family Ranidae; genus Staurois; species Staurois parvus. The sequence continues at coordinate 83,927 of NW_028319424.1, forward strand.
TGCTGCCTCCACCGCCACCCTGCGCCATGTGCCTCTGTCGTCTGCTCACGCTGCTGACGGCTTCCGCTTTTTAACCGAGGCCTGTGTTTGGCTTCCGAATACTGCTGCCTCCACCGCCACCCTGCGCCATGTGCCTCTGTCGTCTGCTCACGCTGCTGACGGCTTCCGCTTTTTAAACTAGTCCTGTGTATGTCTTCCGAATACTGCTGCCTCCACCGCCACCCTGCGCCATGTGCCACTTTCAGGTCTCCTTACACTGTTGGTGGGTTCCATTTTGTGATAGGGTGCTGTATGGCCTTCCATTGCTGCTGCCTCCACCGCCACCCTGCGCCATGTGCCTCTGTCGTCTGCTCACGCTGCTGACGGCTTCCGCTTTTTAACCGAGGCCTGTGTTTGGCTTCCGAATACTGCTGCATCCACCGCCACCCTGTGCCATGTGTCTCTGTCGTCTGCTCACGCTGCTGACGGCTTCCGCTTTTTAACCTAGGCCTGTGTATGGCCTTCAATTGAAGCTGCTTCTGCTCCGCCACTCTGCCATTGGACTCTTGATAGTCGTCTCCCCACGCTGCTGCTGGGGGGACTTTTTAACATAGGCCTCTGTATGGCCTTCAATTTTAGCTGCTTACGCTCCGCCACTCTGCCATGGGCCCCTGTACCGCCTCCTCATGCTGCTGCCAGGCCCGTAATCTGCCATGGGCCCCCGTACCGACTCCTCATGCTGCTGCCAGGCCCGTAATCTGTCATGGGCCCCTGTACCGCCTCCTCATGCTGCTGCCAGGTCCAGAGTGTGTCATGGGTCCCTGTACGGCCTCCCATTGCTGCTGTCTCCATCGCCACACTCTGCCATGTGCCACTTTCAGGTCTCCTCACACTGCTGGTGGGTTCCATTTTGTCATAGGGTGCTGTATGGCCTCCCATTGCTGCTGCCTCCACCGCCACACTGTGGCTCCACACTCTGGTTTTGATTTATAAATATTTATTAGGTTTCAATCAGATATAATTAACAAACATTTCTTCATAAAATAATCACTATCCCAGTATCCCCCCTCCCCCCTCCATCCCGCTCTGCCGTTTCTTTTCAAATCCAAAAGAGAGAGAAAGAATAGATAAACATATAGCACTATCCCCTTTTTTTTTTTTCCTAAAACTCATTTCTAAAAATCATTGTTCATCAAGAGTTCTTGTCTAAATACTTCCCATTTTCCCCACTTTTTATGATATATCTCCATCCCCTCTATGTGTGTATAATAAAGTCTTTCCATCTCACATAACTGATTCGTTCTGATCAACCAATCTTCTTCCGTCGGGACCTCCCTTTTTTTCCAGAACTTAGGAATCAAGCTTTTAGCTGCACTCAGAAAGTGCCAAATCCCTGAGTCCTTATATGATCTTACTGTGAGCTCAGATATATGAAGGAGACATAACTCTGGGTCCAATCCAACATCGATCTTAGTAATTTTCCTCATTAAATGGACAATTTTCCCCCAGAACACCTGTATCTTTGAACATTCCCACCAAATGTGAAATAGTGTACCTACTTCACCACAACCTCTCCAACATAGTGGAGAGTTCTCCCTACTCATCTTGTGCTCCACACTCGGTGCAATGTGCCATCTAACTAAACACTTATAATTTAATTCCACTTCTCTCATACTAATATTTTCGTGAATTAATCTAAGCATTTTCCTCTGTTGCTCCTCACTGATCTCCCTCCCCATATCTTTTCCCCATTTCTCTATATAAATTAATTTTGTGTCAGTGTCTAGTGCCGTTAAGATTCTATATATTTTAGCAACCCCATGTCTCCCATCTCCCCGTGTGTCTAATAGATTTTCAAATAGATTCCAATCCTTTTTTGTTCTCACCGGTTTTGGGAGACTCTCAAAAAAGTGTTTTAATTGATGGTATCGAACCTCGTCCATTCTACTAAAAACCTCTCCCTTTAATTTCACCATCTCTCTATAAGATCCTAATTCCTCGCCCACCATTATATCTCTCAGTTGCGCATCCTGTTTAATAATCCAATTCCCCGTGATTTCTTCCTTCCCCGGTGCAAAGTAATCTGTATTTTTAAGTGGCATTAACTGTGAATTAAAAACCCAGCCCCTTTGTCTGTGTAACATCTGCCAAACTTTTAAAACAATAGAAGTGTATGTACTTGTGTTAACATCTAGTCCACGGTGAGGTGTAGGTAACCATATAATTCTGTTCAGATTGGACCCGCTCAGTATATTTTCAATTTTGACCCAACTTTTCCCTGGGTTATGAGTCCAGTCAAAGATTCTCGCGATCAAGGTCGCATTATAATATCTCTTAAAATCTGGGAGCCCTAAGCCTCCTCTCTCTTTAATTCTAGTCAGCGTTTCATAGCATATCCTCGGTTTTTTTTTTCTCCATATATATCCCAAGAGCATTTTCCTTAGTGTCCTAAAAAAAACCTCTGGAAGTTTAATTGGGATCATTTGAAACTTGTATAGGACTTTGGGCAAAATTATCATTTTTATCAGATTTATACGGCCCATCCAAGACGGATTTCCAGTTCCCAACCTCTTCAATTCCTCTTTTATCTCATTTAAAAGTGAAATGTAATTAGTCTTATACATATTATTAGTTGAGGCAGACAATTTTACCCCTAGATACTTTAGTTCTTTCTCTCTCCACACAAAGGGGAATTCTTCTTGTATTTTTTCTTTTTCACTATTTTTAAGATTTATATTTAAAATTTCTGATTTTGTTGGATTAATTTTTAAGTTTGATATTTCCCCATACTCTCAGTGTTTTCATTAAGTTTGGTAGAGAAATACGAGGGTTTCCAATGAAGAACAATAAGTCGTCCGCATAGGCCGCTACCTTATGTTCTCTATCTCCTATCTTTATTCCTTTTATATTGATGTTCTTTCTTATCATTGACAACAATGGCTCCAGGGACAAAACAAACAATAGTGGGGATAGGGGGCATCCCTGTCTAGTTCCATTTGACATCCTAAAGAGCTCCGATCTTCCTCCATTTACCAAGACAGTGGCTGTGGGGCCTTTATATAGATTACCAATCCACTTCCTAATTCTATCCCCCAACCCCAACTCCACCAAGGTGTCCATCATAAAATTCCAATTCACTCTATCAAATGCTTTCTCTGCATCAATTGACAATAATATTACTGGGGTCTTCTCTTTTTTCCCCTCTTGTATAAGCAATAATGATCTTAATCCGTTGTCTCTACCCTCCCTTCCCGGGACAAATCCCACCTGATCCCCATGTATCCATTCTGGCAACAAGACCTTAAGCCTGTTTGCCAGAACTTTCGCAAACAGTTTTGTGTCTACATTCAGCAGCACAATGGGTCTATAGCTTGCACACTGAGAAGGGTCTTTATCTTCCTTGTGAATTAAAACTATGTTGGCCTGTAAGGACTCTCCCCTAATTTCCAACTTATCTCCAAGGGCGTTCATATATGTCTTCAATCTAGGTATTAATAACTCTTTATATTTTTTATAATATTTTACAGTAAACCCGTCTGGGCCCGGACTTTTCCCCACCACTGTATCCTTCAATGCTATTTCTATTTCTTCTGACGTGATTTCTGAATCCAAAGAATTCAGTTGAATTTTACTTAATTTCGATAAACCTGCATTTTTTAGAAATATACTTCTTTTTTCTTTATTTACTGTATCAATGTTATTGGGGATGTCCTGGGGTGTTATGTTGTATAATTCACTATAATAATCTTCAAATACTCTAGCGATTCTTTTAGTTGAGTGGACCATTTCACCCTTAGAGTTTCTTATTTTTTCTATATAATTCCTATTTTTCTTTTCTCTCAATGCCCTCATTAGGTGTTTTCCCGGTCTATCTCCCCATCTATACCTTTCGCTTGTTAATTTATTAAAGACTCTTCTTTTTTCTTCCTCCATTATCCTCTCTAATTCATCTTTCTTTTTTGTTATCTTCTGCCTTAGTTCTTTCAAGATGTTCCTTTTGTGGGCCTGTTCCAGATCAGCTATTTCATTTAGAAGTCTATTGATCTTTTCTCTCCTTTCTCTTTTCTTTTTTGCCCCTATTGCAATAAGTACTCCTCTGATATAGGCTTTATGAGCTTCCCACAGTGTTGCGACCGAAACTTCCTCAGTGTCATTCTCTTCAAAATATCTTTCAATTTCTGTTTTAATCTTTTGGTTGACCTCCTCATCCAATAGAAGTGCTTCATTCATCCACCACACAAAACCACCTCTGTCTTCACTACCCCATCTTAACTTCATTGCAACCGGAGAGTGGTCTGAGATAGAACTCCCTCCAATCATAACCTCTGCCACGGAGTCTATAAATTGATGTTCTATCAATACATAATCCAATCTGGAGCAAGTCTCGTGAACATGTGAGTAAAATGTATAATCTCTATCCTTCATATGCCTAATTCTCCATATATCCACCAGCTGACACTCATTTAATGATTTCTTTAATAATCTCAGGGACCTATACTCCTCTTTCCTCACTTGGGAGGTAGTATCCAGCCGTGGATCCATACAAAGGTTAAAATCCCCCGCTACTATCAATCGACCTCTTTTAAAATGCATCAGGCTCTGCAATACTTCCCTTAGGAATATCTCTGGTTTCTTATTTGGGCAATATATACTAGCCACTGTACAATCAATATCCTGCAACTTACCCCTTAGGAACAAAAACCTACCCTCTGGGTCTGTTATTCTCTTCTCCACATCAAACCTAATATTTTTTGCAAACCCTATAGCTACCCCTTTTGCTCTTCTAATTGGTGAGTCCGCATAATACCATGTCGGAAAATATCTTGAGCGCAGCCCAATCTTAGATTCCAAATCCAAAGGTGTCTCCTGCAAAAAAACCACTGAGGCTGTCCTGTGTTGTAACTCCTTCAATAATCTAAATCTCTTTCCGGGGCAGCTTAGTCCCTTTACATTAAAGGTTACAAACTGAACTTCTTCCATGTTGGCCTCCTCTTTCTTTTCTCTCTCTTTCCTCTACCCGTTCTCTTACCCTTACCCCTCCTATGCAGAGTATTACCCATCCATCTCCCCCCACTCCCCATCTCCCCCGCCCTCCTCCCCCCCACATCCCACCCCCCCTCCCCCCCTCCTCCAGGCCTCCTCTGCCTATGGATCTTTATCCACCTTAGATCCCTACCTCAGGGGTTCAACTCCTCCCATGACCGCACTCCCCCCCCCCTCCTCCCCCGTGTCCCTTTATCCATTGCTTCTCTATTTCTTTTTCTAACCGGCTGCCACTTTTCTTCCTCCAGATTATATAACTCTCCCTCCTCCCCTTCCCAACCCAGGATCTCTAGTTTCTGTATGCCAAATTTATCACAGAAATCCCCCACATCTTCTGGGAACCTCAGGACCGCTGTAATTCCTTCCCTCCATCCAATTAAACCCGCTGTACGACCCCATCTATAGTTCACATTATGTTTTTTCAATACTTCCAATAGGGGTTTCAATAATCTCTTTTTCTGCAAAGTCTCTGCTGTTAAGTCCGCAAAAATTTGGATGTTTTTCCCTTCATATACAATACTTGTTCTTCCTTTCACCTTTTTCCATATCTCTTCTTTATCACCGTAATTATGAAATTTAACAATTATGTCTCTTGGTTTCTCTACTCCTTTTTCTCGTTGAGACCTTCCTATCCTATATACTTCATCTAATTTACATATCGCCATGTCCTGATTACCCATTATGAAGGTCAAAATTTTGCCAATTAACTCTTTTAAATCTTCCCCCATGGTCGGCTCTGGGACACCTCTCACTCTTAGATTGTTCATCCTTGCTCTGTTTTCTTGTTGTTCCATCATGTAAAGCAGTCTTTTTAGGTCCTTTCTATTGTCTATTATCCCTTTTTTCAAGTTTGGGATAATTTGGGCATGCTTTTGAACTTTCTCCTCCGTTTCCTCCACCCTAGTTAACAATTGCTCCAGATCTTCCCGAATTATACCCATCTCCTGCTTTATTGATATTTCCAGACCTTTAAACATCTCCGCCATTTCCTTTTTATTTGGTAATTGAAGGTCCCTTTCAAATTCTCTCGTCTCAATGCCTTCCATTGATTGTTGGCTGTTATACACCGGACCCAGGGAAAGTCTCGGGCTGTTATCCAGGCTTATTTCCAATTCACTCTTTTCACTGATTCCCTGGGATCTATCTGGCGTGAGATTTCCCTGTGTCGTAAATTTTTTAATCGTGCCAGATTGGGGGTTCCTAGACCCAACCCCTTTGGTGTTTTTACCTTTCATAATTATTTTTGAAGTTTTATCCCTCCTCCTTTCCTTATAATCTATCGGGTCTTTGAACCCACCCTAGGACTCTCCGAATTCAAAGTCCAAATTCCTTAAACAGCAGATGCAGAGCGAGGGAGAAAAAAAAAAAAAAAAAAAAAAAAAACACTCTGCAGTGGAACTACTGTTATCACTCACCCTCCAAGTTGTAATGTCCTTCAGGGTGCGAGTCTCTTCTGTGGCGATCTTCTCCTGAGGGGTTACTCTTTGTGATGTTAACTTCTTCTTCTAGGAACAATATGCGATTTCCCAATGGTGTGGAAATAAAGACTAGAGATGTATCTATAGTTGCATAAAGATAGTATAATTTGTTACCAGGGTGGAATACTCATATGGGGTGATATAGAGGTATGGAGGAGGGAGGTAAGGAGTATAATATTATAGTTCGATGATATATATAATCCCACGGAAACAGTGGCAGTACTGAGGCAGTATATCTGTGTTCCACCCTCGGGGTACCCGAACCCGGGTTTCTCTCCTCACTGGGCTAGCTGGGCTTCTCCACTCTTGCTGTATCTGTCTCCCAGGGTATAAACCGGGGGAACGGCGTCTCTCTCGTGTGGCTGCGCCGTCCTAGCCGTCTCCTGACAGCCGCACTCCTCGTCGCTCCATCACCGCCAATAACCCCAAGGGAGCAGGAGCTTTTTCCAAAGCCTCTAGGAGAAGCCTGGAGATTCACTGAGTCCAAGGGAAACTGGTATGGGGTGCTAGGGATGCACTTACCCAGACCACCGCGGGGCCTTCCGATCGACAGCCTGCTTTACTCCGGCCTTCGGCCTCCCGAAACGCCGGCCGGCAACTCTGTCTCCCAGTGATCCTCCGCGGCAGCACACGTGACTACTGTCTCTCGGCAACCGCTCTCCTTCTCTCGTCACTACCGCGAGATGATCCCCGGGGAAGCAGGCGCTCACTGTCACAGTCCAGGCTCGGCTCCCCACAGTCTCCAGAAAGCTTCCTCAGCCAAGCAGGTGGGTCCACATATCTCCGGGGCAGCCGGTCCACAAACAGGGACACTTGAGGAGGAGATAGTCGAGGGAGGTTAACGGAGAGTGTTCTCTCTACACTCTCCGTTGCCGCCATGTTCAGGCTCCACCCCCCAACTCCCTAGAAGAACTCTCCGGTTTTGGCCCCGTGACTGCCCAAATGAGTGAAGTGTGCGGTGATTCTAAGATCGACGGCACTCATCTGCATGTCATACTGACTGACAGTATTATTTCTCTTCCCCAGCAGACTCCAAGGGCATTTAAATTAAAGGTACAGTGTTCTGCACTAATATAAAGGCTCTCTGAAGCCTAGAAACACCCTTTTTATAAGTTAAATTCGCAGCGAATATATTCGGCTCAAAGCGAATTTTTTCCGCGAATTCAGCGAATCAGCCGAACCGAATTTAAGAATAATTCGCTCATCTCTAATTGAGATCCACCAGCTGTACAAAGTTTTGACAGGTAGTTTGTAAAGGGAGACGTATAATAATGTATTCTCAGCATAGGAAATTGTGACAGGAATATTAAAGTATAAGTGAAACCTCACCTTATAAAACAACCCATTCAGTTTAAAATAGAAATGAAACGCAAAACATTTGTGTTTAGATAAAATAAAAATCCCTATTTTTATAAGTGATCATATATACCCTGTTCTCAGCTGAATAGAGGAGTGGGGGAGGAGCAGTACATCTATCTTCCCAGTGAATGGCTGTGCAGGGGGGCATGTCAGGAGAAGTCTGATCATTGGAGGAGAGCAGTCTGAGTTAATGTGATCAGTTCTTAATAGTAAAGCAGAGGGACTGGCAGGGACAACAGGGATTTCACACAAAGTAAGAAAAAGTACTCTGTTCTCTTTGCATTGCAAGTACATGGTACAGCAGGCACATATCAGGAATATGAAATGTTGGGTTTACATATTGCTTAATGTACAGAATGTTGGCATTGAGGGTAAAGGTCATTCCAAAATAGATAAGAATATATCATGAACAATGTTGCTTACAGTGGGGAAAATAATTATTTGATCCCATGCATATTTTGTAAGTTTACCCACTTACAAAGAAACCCTTTAGGTCTATAATCTTTATCATAGATGTATTTTAAGTGATAGAGGCAGAATATCAACCACATGATACATGACACCTGAGGGAACAGAGAGGATCCCACATTAAGCAGACAAGAACCACAGTGATGTCATTAGGCTGTGCACCCTGAAGTGTGGCATGGTGCGGCACAGGGACAGCTCCCATACACTACACTATATTCCAAAAACATTGGGACACCCCTCCAAATCATTGGATTCAGGTGTTCCAATCACCTCCATGGCCACAGGTGTATAAAATGAAGCACCTAGGCATGCAAACTGCTTCTACAAACATTTGTGAAAGGATGGATTGCTCCCAGGAGCTCAGTGAATTCAAGCGTTGTACCATGATAGGTTGCCACCTGTGCAATAAGTCCATCCGTGAAATTTCCTTGCTACTAAATATTCCACGGTCAACTGTAGTGGTAATATAACAAAGTGAAAGCAACTGGGAATAACAACTCAGCCACGAAGTGGTAGGCCACGTAAAATGGCAGAGCAGGGTCAGCGTATGCCGAAGTGCACAGTGAGCAGCAGTCACCAACTGTCTGCAGAGTCAATAGCTAAAGACTTTCATACTTCATGTGGCCTTCAGATTAGCACAACAGCAGTGAGTAGAGAGCTTCAGGGAATGGGTTTCCATGGTCGAGCAGCTGCATCCAAGCCTTACATTACCAAGTGCAATGCAAAGTGTCGGATGCAGTGGTTTAAAGCACGCCACCACTGGACTCTAGAGCAGTGGAGACATGTTCTCTGGAGTGACAAATTATGCTTCTCTGTCTGGCAATCTGATGGACAAGTCTGGGTTTAGCGGTTGCCAGGAGATCAGTATATGCCTGACTGCATTGTGTGAGTGTAAAGTTTGGTGGAGGGGTTGTTTTTCAGGGTTTGGGAATGGGCCCTTAGTTCCAGTGAAGGGAACTCTTAAGGCATCAGCATACCAAGACATTTTGGACAATTTCATGCTCCCAACTTTGTGGGAACAGTTTGGGGATATCCCCTTCCTGTTCCAACATGACTGCACACCAGTGCACAAAGCAAGGTCCATAAAGATATGAATGAGCGAGTTTGGGGTGAAGGAACTTGACCGGCCTGCACAGAGTCCTGACCTCAACCTCATAGAACACCTTTGGGATGAATTAGAGCAGAGACTGTGAGCCAGACCTTCTCATCCAACATCAGCACCTGACCTCACAAATGCGCTTCTGGAAGAATGGTCAAATATACCCATAGACACACTCCAAAACCTTGTGGACAGCCCTCTCAGAAGACTTGAAGCTGTTATAGCTGCAAAGGGTGGGCCAATATTGAACCCTATGGACTACGACTGGGATGTCATTAAAGTTAATGTGCATCTAAAGGCAGGCATCTCAATATTTTTGGCAATATAGTGTAGCTTTGTCCGTATTCCCACAAACCTACTCAAGTCATAAGCTGTGAAAGGTAATTGACAAAGATGGGAGGAACTGGAATTGTTTTCTTTTTCTTCTCTTGCCGGTTATCTGCAAGGTCCCACAGTCTACAACAGGGCTTTCTCCTTTTGAGCTGCTATATGGTAGATGGCCATGTGGTCTACTAAATTTTATGACAGATACCAGAGTATGAGAAGAAACACCCAACAGGAGCCTGACTGAACATGTCTCCCCAATGCAGGACTCAGTTGCAGTGGTCATGCCTGTGGTTCACTAGCATAATCAAAAACCCTGGGAGGCTCAAACCACAATTTACAATAGGTCAGCAAGGACACAAACTTTTGAACCTGGATACAGGTTTCTTGGTATTGGTCCCAACCATGAAATGTAATGTTCTTGCTCAGTGGCAAGGCCTGTTTGAGATTCTCAAATTTGTCAGGGAGGTTATTTTACAATGCTTTATCTAGGTAAGTTAAAGCCAGAACAGATTTACAACATGAATCTAATCAAACCTTGGAAGGATAGAGAGCAATCTGACAGCTCTAGCTGGCCCACTGCCAGCATCCGGTTCTTTGGTGTCAGAAGTTAAAGTGTAAAGAATACCAATTGCAAGTATCGAAAAGCAGCAGGGATGAATTGTTCAGTGTAGCTGTATTTAGAAGCTGGAATCAGACTGAGTATGATTACAATAAAGTTTATTAATGCACACAACACATATCAAACACCAAAAGGCCATAAACAAAGCAAAAGTGAAAAATAAATATGACAGTGAAGCAAAACTAAACCAACAACCAAATTATATACACTATTTACGCTACATATATACAAATGGAGGGTATCCAACATAAACATGGCATGAGTAGGACTGAGACTAGGAACAAGGGGAGCAGAGATGAGGTAACAGAATACGGGGTACTGGATACAAGGGGACCAGAGATGAGGTAACAGAATATAGGGTACTGGATACAAGGTACAGGATAAGGCAGGGTATCACATACCTTGTGAAGTCTGGAACGTTATGGAGGCCTCTCTTGCACCTCCTGTCCAACACTCCTGAAGGTGGAGACAGTGTGAGGGCAAAGAATGCCACAAGTGCCGAAGCAGCTGGCCAGTGGTGTCCACTCTGTAGGTGGGTATAACTGGTAGTTGCAGTCCTTAGAATGGGTTGCAGGAGTAGCTTGGCACCATAGCAGAAGATAAAGGAGGACCAGGAAACAGGCAGTCAGCAGAGGCCAGGCAGCGAGGAAATGAGTCAGCAGGCAGAGCAAGTAAAGGAGGCAGGCCAAGGTCAGTAGCAGCCGGGCAAAGTGGTACAGGATAAGGCAAAGGCTAGTCCAGTAAACAGGCTGAGGTCAGAATAATCAAGTGAACAGAGTTTAGGCAGGAGCAGAAGCAAACTGCAATGGCAAACCAGGTCATACATAGATAAGCTGGTACAGCAGATCAGGTCACTGGAATACAGGAACAAACTGAAGACCATTCAGCAACTGCTCATAATGACACACCAGTTTAAATAAGCCATTGGGCGCCAAGTGTGCATGCTAATTGGAATGCACGTGAGCCTGTTTGCATTTGCTCACAAATGTTACATAGTTAGTCTGGCTGAAAAAAGACAAAAGTCCATCCAGTTCAACCATAAAAAAAAAAAGTTATAATCCTATGCCCACAGTTGATCCTGAGGAAGGCAAAAACACCCAGCAAAGCACGATCCAATTTGCTCCTGCTGGGAAAAAAATTCCTTCCTGATCCTCCGAGAGGCAATCGGATATTCCCTGGATCAATTATACCTATAAATGTTAGTAACCAGTTATATTCTGTGTATCTAAGAAAGAATACAGGCCCTGGAGAGAGTCTATTCCACATTTGCACAGCTCTCACTGTGAATAAACCTTTCCGTGTTTGGAGATTACATTTCTTTTCCTCCAGACGTAAAGAGTGCCCCCTTGTCCTCTGATGACCTCAGGGTGAATGGCTGTACACCGAGTTCACTATATAAACCACTGATGTATTTATACATGTTGATCATATCCCCCCTTAATCTCCTCTTCTCAGTAGAGAATAAATTCAGTTCCTCTAATCTTTCCTCATAGCCGATCTCCTCCATGCCTCGTATCAGTTTGGTTGCCCTTCTCTGTACTTTCTCAAGTTCTCCAATGTTCTTTTTGTGAATTGTTGCCCAAAACTAAACTGCATATTCCAGATGAGGTCTTACTAATGATTTGTACAGGGGTAATATGATACCTCTCTCTCTGGAGTCTATACCTCTTTTAATACAAGAGAGGATTTTGCTCACTTTAGAAACCGTAGCTTGGCATTGCATGCCATTATTAAGGTTGTGATCTACCAGAACCCACAGATCCTTCACCATTAATTCCCCAAGTTGTACTCCCCCTAGTATGTATGATGCATGCATATGTTTAGCCCCCAACTGCATAACCTTACATTTATTAACATTAAACCTCATTTGCCACATAGTTGCCCAATTAAAAAGTGCATCTAGGTCGGCTTGTAAGTTGAAGACATCCTGTAAGGGCGTTATTCCACTGCACAGCTTGGTGTCATCTGCAAAGACTGAAATGGGATTTTTAATCTCAGACCCTATATTTTAAGGGTCCCAACACTGAACCGTGGGGTACACCACTCACAACCCTAGACCATTCAGAGTATGAATCATTAACCACTACTCTTTGAATACAATCTTTTAGCCAATTTTCTAACCATTTACATATGGATTTTTCCAAGCCCGTAGACTTTACCTTACACATTAGCCGTGTGTGGGGAACAGTGTCAAACTCTTTTGCAAAATCCAAGTATACCAAGTCCGCCGCCACCCCTCTATCCAAGGTTTTGCTCACCCCCTCATAAAAAGAAATCAGATTTGTTTGACAACCTCTGTCGTTCATGAATCCATGCTGTCTGTTGCTTTAAATATTTTTGTTCCAGCAAGAACTCATCTATGTGGTCTTTTATTAAACTCTCCAGTATCTTCCCAACTATAGAAGTTAAACTAACAGGTCTATAATTACTTGGTAAATATTTTGACCCCCTTTTTAAATATTGGCACCACATTGGCCATACGCCAATCCAGTGGTACTATGCCAGTCATTAAAGAATCCCTAAAGGCTTAAACTGTGCACTGTTTGGACGGAGGGGAGGGGCCTGGACATGGCGGCACGGGAGAGGGTGGAGTAAGCACTCCCCGTTAGCCTCCCCCGTTAATCCTTCCTATGGTGTCCTAACAATCTGACTAGCTGTGCTGGAAGGCAGTCGGAGACTCACCTGGCTGGAAGGGGTTACCGGAGACAGCGTGGCAGCTTGCCCGTAGTGAGGCGACGGGGCTCCTGTTCTCCAGAGGTCCTCTCGCGGTAAGTCCAAAGGAAGGGCAGGGTTGCCAGGCGACGAGAGAAGCAGCGTGACCACGTAGGCGGCCGCGGAGGAGCGCTGGGAGAAGGAGAGGCCTGCCAGCTTCTCATTTCCAACCTGTCCCCAGGAAACTCGGAGAATCTGAAGGACAAGCCAAAGGGACCTAATAGGAATCCCCTAAGGAGAGGACACAGATAAAGGGGGCCAGATAAGAAGGACTGCAAACTGATGCCGCTCCATGTTGGAGGGTGAGTGAGAACTGCTGGTCTCCTTAGGTACTGGATATTTTTTTTTTGACTGTACCAGAATATATTGAACTTGACACTTAATTCAGATAAGGAAATAGGGGATTCCTACAGAGGGTCTGAAGGGTCTGAAGGTGTGGAAGAAGCAGAGTTTTAAAAATATCCCAAAAGTAACATGAAAGGCAAAAATATTAAAGGGAGTGGGCCCAAGAATTTCCAAACTGGCACGATTAAGAAGTATACGTCGCAGGGGAATTTGACTCCAGAAAGATCTCAGGGAGTAAGTGAAAAGAGTGAACTGGAAATAAGTTTGGATAATAGCCAGAGATTATCCCTGGGAACGGTTAATAATAGACAACAATCAATGGAAGGAATGGAGGCGAGAGAAACTGAAAAAGACCTACAAATACCAAATAAAAAGGAAATGGCGGAGATGTTTAAAAATGTGGAAAAATCAATAAAGCAAGGGATAGGGACAATTCGGAAAAAAATGGGGCAGTTGTTGACTAGAGTGGACGAAACGGAGGAAAAAGTTAAAAATCGTGCCCAAATAATTCCAAAATTAGAGAAATGGATAATAGATACCAGGAAAGAACAAAAAAAAAAATTGCTTTATATGATGGAGGATCAAGAAAATAGGGAAAGGAGAAATAATCTTAGAATAAGAGGAGTCCCAGAGCTGTTACAGGGGGAGGATTTAAAGGAGATAACTGTAAAAAGTTTGAACGTCATAATGGATGGATCTGGAGAGGAGACATTAAAACTGGATGGAGTGTTTAGGATAGGGAAGTCTCAACAAGAAAAAGGCTTTCAAAAATCAAGAGACATAATTGTTAAATTCCATAATTATGGAGACAAAGATGGGATATGGAAAAAGATTAAAGGAAGAACAAATATCTCATATGGAGGGAAAAATATCCAAATTTTTGCAGATTTAGCAGCTGGGACTTTGAGAAGAAAAAGTTCATTAAAACCTTTATTGGAAGTGCTGAAAAAACATAATATGCAATACAGATGGGGTCGTGCAGCATGTTTAATCGGATGGAGGGACGGAGTCACAGCATTTTTAAGATTTCCTGAAGACATGAAAGATTTCTGCGATAAATTTGGACTGCAGAGACTGGAGTTACTGGGATGGGAAGTGGAGGAGGGAGAGTCATGTACTTTTGGGAAGGAGGAGTGGCAGCTAGTTGGAAGGGAAAATAGAGAGTTAGTAGATAGGAGGGACACCGTGGAGGAGGGGGGGGAAGGTGAGCGATACATGGGCAGAGCTGAACCCCAAGGCTGGGATCAAAGGTGGGATTTGTTCCACAAATGATTCAGAGGCAAAAAGGAGGCCTGGGGGGGAGGGGAGTTGGATATGGGAGGGGGGGGAGAGGGAGGGAGGTATTAGGGGTAACACTCTGCGGGATAAGAGGGAATGGAAGAGGAGGGGTAGAAGAAAGAAGGAGTAAAGAGGAGTAGGACAGCATGGAAGAAGTTCAGTTTATAACTTATAATGTAAAGGGGCTGTGCTATCCTGGGAAGAGATTGAGGTTATTTAAAGAATTGCAACACAGAACATCTTCGGTGGTTTTTTTGCAGGAGACACACTTCGAGATGGAGTCAAAGGTTAGGCTGAAGACTAGATATTTCCTGACATGGTATTATGCAGACTCACCAATTCAAAGAGCAAAAGGGGTGGCTATAGGCTTCGCAAAGAATATAAGGTTTGAGGTGGATAACAGAATAACGAATCCAGAGGGAAGGTTCTTGTTCCTGAGGGGTATATTGCAGGAAATCGAATGTACAATAGCCAGTGTATATTGCCCAAATAAGAAACCAGAGATATTCTTGAGGGGAGTACTGAAGAGGCTGATGGACTTTAAAAGGGGTCGACTGATAGTGGCCGGAGACTTTAATGTCTGTATGGATCCGTGGATGGATACAACTTCTCTTGGGAGGAGGGAGGAGAGTAAGTCCTTGAGTTCACTAAAGAAACTAATGCATGAGTACCAATTAGTGGATATATGGAGAATTAGGCATATGAAAGATAGAGACTATACTTTTTTCTCACACGCACATGAGATTTATTCTAGACTGGATTACATATTGGTAGAACAATCGATTTATAGAGTACGTAGTAGAAGTCAAAATTGGAGGGAGTTCTTTATCAGATCATACCCCGGTTGCAATGAAGTCAAGATGGGGCAGAGAGGAGAGAGGAGGTTTAGTTTGGCAGATGAATGAGGCACTTCTTCTGGATCAAGAGACCGATTGAAAGATCGAGATGGAAATTAAATGATTTTTTGAGGAGAATGATACAGAGGATGTGTCGGTTGCAATGGTGTGGGAGGCCCATAAGGTCTATATTAGAGGATTATTCATTGCAATAGGAGCAAAAAAGAAAAAAGAAAGGAGGGAAAAGATTAATGGTCTTCTAAGTGAAATATTTGATCTTGAACAGGCCCATAAAAGGAAAATATCTAAGGAAATAATGCAGAAAATAGTAAGAAAGAAGAATTAGAGAAGGTGATGGAGGAGGAAAAAAGAAGAGTCTTTAATAAAGTAATAAGTGAAAGGTACAGATGGGGAGATAGGCCAGGAAAATATTTAATGAGAACGTTAAGGAAAAAGAAAAATAGGAATTATATAGAAAAAATAAGAAATTCCAAAGGAGAATTGGTTCACTCAACTAAAAACATCGCTAAAGTATTCAAGGAATTTTATAGTAAGCTGTATATTATCATCCCCCAGGATACATCAAAAAAAGCGGAAACATTAAATAGAGAAAAAAGAAGAACATACTTAAAAAATGCAGGTTTATCAAAATTAAGTGAAATACGATTGAACTCCCTGGAATCAGAAATTACGGTAGAGGAAATAAAAACCGCATTAAAAAGTACCACGGTGGGGAAAAGTCCGAGCCCAGATGGGTATACTGTAAAATACTATAAAAAATATGAAGAGTTGCTGACACCCAAATTGAAGATATACATGAACGCTTTGGGAGGTGAGATGGAAATAAGGGGAGAATCTTTACAGGCTAATATAGTTTTAATTCATAAGGAAGATAAGGACCCCTCGCAGTGTGCAAGCTATAGACCAATTGCGCTGTTGAATGTAGATACTAAATTGTACGCAAAGGTATTGGCAAATAGACTGAAAGACTTGATGCCAGAGTGGATACATGGGGACCAGGTGGGGTTTGTACCAGGGAGAGAGGGTAAAGATAACGGTTTGAGATCATTATTGCTCATTCAGGAAGGAAAAAAAGGGAAAACCCCGGTGGTACTGTTGTCAATTGACGCAGAGAAAGCATTTGATAGAGTGAATTGGGGATTTATGATGGACACCTTGGAGATGTTGGGGCTGGGAGACAGAATGAGAAAGTGGATTGGAAGGTTATACAGGGGGCCTACAGCCGCTATCATGGTTAATGGAGGTAGATCGGAGCTTTTCGGGATGTCAAATGGAACAAGACAGGGATGCCCCCTATCTCCACTGTTGTATGTTTTATCGCCATTGCTATCTACGATAAGGAAGAACATAGATATAAAGGGAATATGGATAGGAGATAGAGAACATAAGGTGGCAGCCTATGCGGATGATCTGATGTTCTATGTTGGAAATCCTAGGATATCACTTCCAAACTTAATGAGGGCATTGAAGGAATATGGGGAATTATCAAATTTAAAAATAACCTGACAAAAACTGAAATATTAAATATAAACCTTAAAAATAGTGAAAAAGAAAAAATACAAGAAGAATTCCCTTTTGTTTGGAGAGAAAAATAATTAAAGTACCTAGGGATAAAACTGTTAGCCTCAACTAAAAATTTGTATAAAGTTAATTATATTTCACTATTAAATGAGCTTAAGGAGGAGGTGAAGAGATTGGGAAGTGGAAATCTGTCTTGGATAGGTCGCATAAATCTGATAAAAATGGTAATTGTGCCCAAAGTTTTATATAAATTCCAAATGATATCAATCAAACTCCCAGAGGCATATTTTAAAGAACTTAAAAAAATAATAATGAGATATATATGGAGGAATAAAAAACCTAGAATATGTTACGAAATGTTGACTAGACCTAAAGAGAGAGGGGGTTTGGGTTTACCAGATTTTAAGAGATATTATAAAGCTGTAATAATTGCGAGAATTTTTGACTGGACTCATAATCCAGGGAAAAGCTGGGTCAAAATTGAAAACACACTGAGTGGAACAAATTTAAGTAGGATTATATGGGTAACTGCACAATATAAGGGATTAGATGTTAATACAAGTTTGTACACTTTTAATGTTTTAAGAGTTTGGGAAACATTACACAGACAAAAGGGATGGGTTTTTAATTCACAGTTAATGTCACTAAGGAATACAGAATATTTTGCCCCAGGTAAGGAAGATGTTACAGAGAAATGGATTATAAAACAGGATGCGCAATTGAGAGATAATGGTGGGTGAGGAATTGGGATCATATAAAGAGTTGGAGTAGAAAAAGGGAGAAGTTTTTAGTAGAATAGATGGGCTACGATATTACCAACTAAAACACTTCTTCGGGAGTCTCCCGAAACCTTTGAGAACTAGGAAAGAGTGGAACCCATTTGAAAGATTGCTAAAAACACGGGGTGATGGGAAACATGGAATTGCTAAAATATATAAGATTTTCACTGAGTTAGATACTAGCACAAAACTAATATAGATAGAGAAATGGGAAAGAAATATCGGAAGGGAAATGGATGAGGAGGAGCAAAGGAAAATATTTAGATTAATTCACGAAAATATTAGTATGCGGGAAGTAGAATTAAATTATAAGTGTTTGGTAAGATGGCACATCACACCGAAAGTGGAGCACAGAATGAACGCGGAGATTTCACCATTGTGTTGGAGAGGTTGTGGAGCGGTGGGCACGTTGTATCATATATGGTGGGAGTGCTCAAGAATACAGGTGTTTTGGCAGAGAATAGTTTATTTAGTAGGGAAGATTACTGAAATTAATATTAGATTAGATCCCGAGTTATGTCTTCTTCATAACACAGAGCTTCCAGTGAAAATATGTAAGGATTCAGGGTTGTGGTATCTTTTGAGTGCAGCGAAAAATCTGATACCTAGGTTTTGGAAAAAAAAGGATGTGCCGACAGAGGAGAATTGGATGGTTAAAGTGAATCAGATCTGTGGGACGGAAAGATTGTACTATATACATATACAGTAGATAAGATGGAGATGTATTATATAAAATGGAAAAAATGGGAAGAGTATAGAGAAAAAGTGAAATACATGAAGATGTAATACCCTTTGAAATGAAATTCAGAAATAGTGTTGGAGGAAGTAGAGAAGAGAGAAAACGCAGAGTGGTGGGGGGGGGTAGGGTTGGGAGAGGGAGGAGGGGGGGGGGGGGAGAAGGATGGGAAGTGGGATTTAGATAATATGTTAGTGGGAAGATATTGTATGGATATCTTTTTTATTGAAGAAGGTGATTGTTATTTGTATTTGGTTGAAAATTAATAAATATTTATAATAATTAAAAAAATTAAATAAAGAATCCCTAAAAATTTGAAACAATTGCTTTAAAATGACAGAGCTCAATTCTTTAACCACTTCCTGTCCGGACACTTTTACCCCCTTCCTGTCCAGGGCAATTTTCAGCTTTCAGCGCTATCACACTTTGAATGACAATTGCGCGGTCATGCAATACTGTACCCATATGAATCTTTTACCATTTTTTTGAGACAGATAAAGCTTTATTTTGGTGGTATTTATTCACCGCTGGGATTTTTATTTTTTTTGCTATGTAAATAAAAAAATCCCAAAATTTTGAAAAAAAAAGTGTTTTTCTTATAAAATTTTGCAAATAAATAATCTTTCATCATAAATCTTGGCCAAAATGTATTCCGTTATATTTTTAGTAAAAAAAAAAAAAAGCCAAATTAGTTTATAACCAAAAATTATAATTTTTAAACATTTTGTTTACATTTTTATTTTATTTTTTATATTATTATTTATGTTTTTTTTATATACTGTCACCCTAGCAGTCACCATGGTGACACTGTACTACTTGTGGGGGGTGATGAAGATTTTTTTTTTTTTTTTTTTTTTACAGTGATTGCTTTTACACCCATATAGGATGTAAAAGCAATAATTTCTCTCTTTCTCTGTCTGCATTCTTGCAGCCATTGAGAAATACTGAGTGAACTGTGATTGGTCACAGCTTCTCACATGGTACAAGGCTGTTGTGAATAGCCTTGTACCATGTGACCTCTGTGATCATTCACAGATTTCACACATGTAGTAAGCAATGTCAGAAGTGACATCTTGCTTACTACTTTGCATGTGATCACTGATTGACCAATCAGTGATCACATGATCGGGACCTCGTACAGAGGTCCCGTCCGACGATCGGTGTTTCACTGTGTCCGGAGGACACAGCGGGCACCGGATCGCGGTGCTGCGGACTCCCAGGGAGCGTGCACAGCTAGAAATGGAGGGTGCCAATTATGAATGGCAACCCGCCCCTGGAGTGCCACCGTCCTGCCGTTTATAAACAGCAGGCGGACGGCAAGTGGATAAGGACCCGTGGATATATGCCATCTGGTCCAGGTGCTTTATTCACCTTTATACTGTCTAAATATTTTTGAATCATATCAATTGTGAGCCAATGTGGATCATCTGGAGCTGTGTCAATACCATGCCCATTATGGACAAGAGCTCCCCCATGCTCCTTTGCATACACAGAGCTGAAGAAGGTATTAAATAAATTTGCCTTCTCTTTGTCCCAAGTCACCCACTCTAGATTATTTTGTAATGGGCCTACATGCTCGGACCGGACCTTTTTACTAATAATATATTTGAAGAATTTTTGGGGGTTGGTCCTGCTATCTTTTGCAATCTGTCGTTCGTTTTCAATTTTTGCAGCCTTTATTTCCTTTTTGCATATTCTGTTATATGCTTTGTAATGTTTAAATGATGATAGAGTTCCATCATTTTTATATTTAATAAAAGCTCTTTTGTTATTATCTATAGCTTTTTTAACTTTGGCCGTAAGCCACATGGGTTTGATTTTTAGCCTTTTATACTTGTTGCCCATGGGAATATATTTTGCAGTGTGTTCACATACAGTCTTTTTAAAGAACTCTCATTTCTGTGTTGTGTTCATCGATGCCAATATTCCCTCCCAGTGAAATGCGTTACCGCCCCTTCCTTGCGGCATTATGGTCCCGTAGTGATGTCACTTCCGCCCGGCGGCCATCTTGCATTCCAGCCTGGTTCTGCTAGAGACACAGCCTGTACACGCTGCAGAGGACTCGATGCGAGTCAGAAGACCTGGTTTCCACCACAGCCGTGGCCTCCAGATGTCCACCCACCCTCTCCTCTGCCTTTGGAACTCCATCTGGATGACGTCCTTATGTATCCATGCCTATTACCTACTTATATCTAGTGAGTTACATACCATTGTGTGCTAATAAATTATTGTCAATTCTGCACTTAGTCTGGTGCCCCTCTCTCTCTTTATCTTCCACTACCACTATCTTCCAGCTTAACTCTATAGGGTGCTGCCTCATGACTGTGCTATCTAAATAACTGAATACCTCCCTACTACCAATGGGACTTTAATATTTAACCCCATCTCTCCAGTACCAATATATTACCTCTTGTTAAGTCTTGGAGAGCAGCTCTCAGCCTTGGAAAATTAGCTCTCTTGAAATTGAGCATTTTTATTTTTCCCATATGTGCTCGCTGTTTACAGCTAACAATAAGTGAAATCATGTTATGATCAATGATGTTCTTTGATATGGACAATCATAATAAGCGCTGCATGGTTTGAGATTACCAGGTCCAGCAGAGCATCATTCCTAGTAGGGGCTTCTATGAACCTTACCATAAAATTGTCCTGTAGTAGGTTTAAAAAAATTTGCCCTTTTAACTGTTCCTGCCGTACCATTATGTACCGGGTAGTTAAAGTCTCCCATTATTAAATGTGCGCACAATGAACTGGAACAGCACATCTTTTGCTTCTTCGCTCATAAGTATGAGCACGTGAGAAATGCATACGAATATGAGCATAAGTCTGTACTGGTTTTCTGGTGCTAGGAATTCAGTTTCTCTTACACGTGGATTACCAATCAGGTACATGGCAAACAGGCAAAACACTGAACCAATGATGCAAATCAAGGCAGGGGTTATATACCTTTCCAGCAGCCAGCATCAGGTGAAGCCTAATTACTGGGATCTGTTGGTTGCTGAGAGACCCCGGTTGGTGGCCACTGGAACTGTGACCTTCAGATCTGGGAACCAAAGTTCCACTAGCAGGTAATCTAGGTGCTGACATAAAGTGGCTGACACTTTATCTCTAAAGTGCAGAGGCAGGAAGCAAAAGAACTTCCTGCAGTAAAATCAACAGGTCTTCTTAGAACTCCCAGGATGCACCTTTATGATTAAACATAACGTAGTCACAGAACCCAGGTCTGTGTCTGGTTGAACAATTGTCAAACACCAGAAGTTCAAAGATGGGCTATAGCACATAAGATGCAGGAAATGCTGGACCTTGGGATAATGGAGAGGTCTTAGAGTGTGTGGTCTAGCTCTGCAGTACTTCAGATCAAACAAATTTTAATTAAAAACAAAAAATATAGTGAGTGCTTGGAGATCTGGGAGCAGCTAGCACATATGGTGAAACTACCCCATAAATTAATAAAAATGCATAATATGCTGCACTATAAACAATATATACAAATGTGCCCACCTTGTAATAGAATATCAAATGGTAGGAATTATATAATATAATACCCAAAATACGTTGTCAACATTCATCAGTGGCTACCGCATTCAAAATTTCCAGAAAAAGTAAATGTGAAAGCAAGTGCACAGTAAAAATAATGACTGTGCAAACAGTCCATATGGACGACAATCCATGATGCAGTGAAGCAACACCCAAATCAAAGACTTCCAAAATCAGTGCACTTAGAGCGAAGTAGGTGCCTAGTGAAATGAGGGACTGGACACAGTATAAACCACAGTCCTCAGTGTAGTGAAGTAACATCCAAATGTGAAAGGGACATCTGTGAGATCCTTCACCAATATGCACTCACAAGAACCAAGATCAAATGAGCTTCAAAAATGACATTCCAAAACAATCACTCCTCCTCCTCTCGGGGCTGGTTCAGAACCATCACTAACATACCCTGTAAGAAGAGCTGTAGCCTGCAGCAGCAAAGAACAGCTATAATACACAGAAGGATAACAGTCGCTAATACACCACAGGTGATGACCATAGCCCAGACTGTCACTCAATCGTCTTTCCATTAACCACCTATTCGTAGAATGTGTTTATGCTCCTGTATGTACAGGCACATTGCAAAACAATGGTCTGCATTTAGATTGGTAAAAAACCTTTATGCCTGAAAACAGCAGTGTGCAAGATGCCTCCATTGCTTAAACATCCATAAAAAGTTCACATCCATAAAATGCAGTGCAGAGGCAGGAAGCAAAATAATTCCTGCAGTAGAATCAAGAGGTCTTCTTAGAACTCCATGATGCACCTTTATGATTAAACATAATGTAGTCACAGAACCCAGGCCTGTGTCTGGTTGAACAATTATCAAACACCAGAAGTTCAAAGATGGGCTATAGCACATGAGATGCAGGAAATGCTGGACCTTGGGATAATGGAGTGGTCCTAGATGTGTGGTCTAGCTCTACAGTTCTTCAGATCAAACAAATTTTAATATTACACAAAGACAACCTGAATAAATACAAAATGCAGTTTTTAAATAATTTAAATTCTTACGGGAAAATACTGTAGCTGTTCTGAATCATTTGTGAAAAATATGTGAAACAAAAATCAGGAAATGGGCAAATACTTTTTCACAGCACTGTCTGTAGTGAGCTGAACAAGGTGTCATGCCTCAGGTAGATGAATTGTTAGCACCAGTCTTGTTCGTATCCACATATTCATCTGACTAAAGGGTACACTGGCAAAACCTGCTCACTGACAGGGCAAAAGAAAAAAAAAAAAACACTTTTGCTACTATAGAAGGCCTGTGGCAGTATGTCTGCATGGTGCATGGGCATACAAAGGGCCATAGCAACATTTCAAAGGACCGTAGATGAGACCCTTCAACCATACCAAAAGAATGCAGCCACTTTACTAAATGGTGTGGTCATTTTTAGTATAGAGTGACACAAAGTACATCACCCAGAGTTCAGGCAGTTCTTGGATGCCATACCAAAGGTAGGGTTGACAGACAATCTAAAAAAAAGGTGCTATAAGGATAGGAAGTTTAATGTTTGGGGAATGTCATTGTCAAGGGTCTTGTACAACCAAAGAAGAGCAATGTAGGATCTCTAAAGGAGTGACCACAGCTAGCGACCAAAAATTAGATGAAAACCTTCCTGGGTATGGTCATCTATCATAGAAACTTTATACATATAATTGCAAACATTGTGCCCCCCTTGAAAGACCTAAACAAGGACAGAGCCTCCATAATGGTTAGGTAGTACCCCAAATTGCTACACTGTGCAAAGCACTGATTTTGAATGCTTCCAACATCAAGAGAGAATTTGTGGCTCAGATGGACTCCAGTAGTATAGGCTTGGGTGCAGTCCTCCTGCGGGTGGTAAATCAGGAAGAACATTCGGTGGTTTACCCAAGCCAAAAACTGAACTCAGCAGAAAAGAATTACAGTATAATGGAATGGGTTTGTCTGGCATTTAAGTGGGTCTTAAAGTCCCCAGGTCCCTTGAAGTTTTAAGAAGAAACATTTTCCTGGTTACAGGTCACTCACAATGATCACAAAAGGTGAACTACAGAGATGGGAAACTTGGTGATGCAGATGCCCTTTCTAGAACTATCTCTTAGAGGAAAGCATTTGACCCAATGGTTTCAAACCAAGGGGAGGGATATGTGGCACAGTATGGGTTACAATGGTAGATGAAGTGTTGGGTGTGAGATATTTGTCACCCAGAATATGGATTGGAGCTGTCATTGGCAAGTCTGGTGAGCAAAATCGATCAGTCTTTTAGGAAGCAAATATTAAAATTCCCCTGTTGGGCCTGGAGTATGGGCTGCAGAAGAGATTGGGTGGATCTGCAGCATGGTCCCAGTCAACAAGTCAATCTGCTAGAATACCTTCTTATTATAGAAGAGCTTGACCGGAAGAGACAAAGAAACATTATTTTCTGTTAGCTGGCTGCATGAAAATGTAAGACCAGTAATCCCTCAAATATGCTGTGTTGTATGGTGTCTTCCTGCCACAGAGATAACATCTGACCATGCCCCCTGTCAAAATGCATATTTCAAAAGTTGGTTGGGAAAACGTAACCAGGCAAAATGTGGACCTCTGTATGATGAATTTTGTAGTACTCAGAAAAAAACAAAGCTGACAGAGAAGGGCAATCTAGACATTAATAATGTGTGTGCTCTCTAATTGGGGTTATTCATGATTTGGTGTTGAAACAATTGGGAATAAGAAAGAGAGGATACCATCTCACAGATGGCAATGAAACTCCAAGCGCAAAGGTACTCCTATCTCATTCTCTTATTAATACCTTGTCATCCAGTCCTCGTTGTCTCTTCTCTACTTTTAACTCTCTACTTTTTCTACCTCCACCTCCACCCAGTAACTCACTCACTGCTTACAAGTTTGCAAATCATTCAAAAACAAGATTGATGCAATTCCTCCCTCAACACTTTCCTCTTTTGACCTTTCTATTACTGAAGAAGCCTGTGTCACCAGGTGCCCCCTGGATCTTGTCCCCTCTCAACTACTACGGTCACCCTCTTCTTCTGTCCTTTGCTCCCTCACTCACATCTTCAATCTCTCCCTCTCTAATGGTGCCTTCCCCACCCCTCTAAAGCATGCACAGATCACTCCCATACTTAAAAAACCCTCACTGGACCCCACCAACCTGAAAAACGTAAGACCCATCTCCCTGCTCCCGTTTACCTCTAAACTATTAGAACGCTTAGTCTACAATTGCCTGAACTCCTACCTCAGTGACAACAACCTTCTTGACCTTTTACAGTCTGTATTTCGCTTACTACACTCCACTGAAACTGCCCTACTAAAACTCACTAATGATTTACTAACTGCTAAAACCAATGGTCACTACTTCACCATCCCCTCCTCCTCAAAAAACTCCACTCTTGGCCTCCGAGATTCTGTTTTTTCCCGGTTCTCCTTCTACCTATCGTAGCGCTCCTTCAGCGTTACCTATAACTCTGTCTCCTTCTCTCCACTTCCTCTTTCTGTAGGGGTCCCTCAAGGTTCTCTCCTTGGACCCCTTCTCTTCTCCATCTACACCTCCGTCCCCTGGTTGCTTGATAAACTCCCATGGCTTTAAGTACCATCTCTATGCTGATGACAAACAAATTATCTTTCTACTCCTCCCCTCACCCCTCAGTCTCCTCTCACATTACTAACCTACTAAGTGATATATCAGCATGGATGTCACTCCATTTCCTTAAACTGAATCTTTCCAAAACAGAGCTCATACCATTCCAGCCCGTGCCGCCTCCCCTGACCTCTCCATTGATCAATAATACAACAATCAGTCCCTCCCACATGCCAGGGTACTAGGTGTAATAATGGACTCCCATCTGTCCTTTCAGCCCCAAATCCAATCACTGTCCAAATCTTGTAGACTTCACCTCTGCAACATCTCAAAGATATGCCCATCCTTAACCTCTGAAACCCCTAAACAACTTATTTACTTCTTTGTTATCTCTTGCCTTGACTATTGTAACTCTCTCCTTATTGGCCTACCTAATTGCAGGCTATTCTCTCTTCAGTCTATCATGAATGCTGCTGTCAGACTCATCCACCTTACTAACTGTTCAATATCTGCCATCCCTCTCTGCCAATCCCTCCACTGACTTCCCATTACCCAACGAATAAAATTCAAAACATTAACAATAACATCAATAACATATAAAGCCATTTATAACTCTGCCCCAAATTACATCACCAATCTTGTCTCCAAATATCACCCAAACTGTCCTCTCCTCTCCTCACATGACCTCCTGCTCTCTAGCTCCCTTGTCTCCTCCTCCCATGCTTGTCTCCAGGACTTCTCCAGAGACTCCCTAATCCTCCTGAGCTCTCTACCCCAATCTATCTGACTATCGCCTACACTGCCCACTTTTAGGCGATCTCTGAAAACCCATCTCTTCAGGGAAGCCTATCCCGCCTTCAGCTAATAACGAAATCTTCTATTCCTCCTAACACTTCATCCCCCATAGTTATTATCTTTTGTACCATCAGCCCCTCCATCTTAGATTGTAAGCTTCAAGGAGCAGGGCCCTCCTAACCCTCTTGTATTGAACTGTATCATTGCGGTATTGTCTCCCTTTATATTGTAAAGAGCTGAGCAAACTGTTGGTGTTATATAAATCCTGTATAATAATAAAAAATAATACCTAACATATGTCACCTGAAGTACATGCAGATGGCCTGGACATAAGGGTTAAACCAATCAGAAGTTCTTTTTTGTCACAATTCCACTCACATAGTGATAGTTATGCTTTTTGTTCATTAAAGAGAACTTTCACAGGCTATCTTGATGTTACAGGGCCTCCTTGTCCAGCAGGACTTCTGCCCTGCCTTCCAGAATTCCTACTTTAAGAAACCCCACCAATATTTTTAGAATTCCTATCAGGACTTCCAGAACTTTTACAGAATTGTTACCAGTTCTTCCAATGCTGCTTGCAGAATCCCTGCAGAGACTTCCAGTATCCCTTCCAGTACTTCCAGTAGCACTCACATAATATCTGCCAGTATTTCCGATGCTGTTTACAGTGTTGCCAAAAACCCGAAGTTAAATTAACTGACAAATTTTACAAACAGCATCAATTTTTATTTGTACTGACACAAGTCATGAAATTTATTGACAGAGCCACATTTTTACTGACACTTCAAAAAAGCACATACAATGGCCATTTTAAGTGCAAAACAGTGCAAATATCAATATTTAAGCAAACATCTTGCTGACGCTATTAACAATGTGTTTAAGTTATAACAAAAGTCAAACATATTTCTTCATTTACATAAAGGTCAGGGTAATATAACCCAGCCAGCACAGAGTTCCCCCTTACATCAGTGTCTGCTGGATTCCCCCCTACAGTGCAAGGGGAACTTTGATGTAAAAGCTGAAGATCATGATGTAAGGATGAATGCTGCAGACTTTGGTGTAAAGGAGAACTCTGATCTAACATCAGAGTTCTCCTTTACACCAAAGTCTGCAGCATTCCCCCTTGGTGGTGGGCTCTGGTGACCAGAGATCATCTTATATCAGCGTGCACAGCATTCTATTTTACATCAGAGTTCTCACTTACATCTGGGTCTGCAGCATTGCCCATTCTTCTTTACATCAGAGTTCCCACTTACATCTGGGTCTGCAGCATTGCCATTTGCATCAGAGTTCCCC
Organism: Staurois parvus; assembly: GCF_062004578.1. Taxonomy (NCBI): domain Eukaryota; kingdom Metazoa; phylum Chordata; class Amphibia; order Anura; family Ranidae; genus Staurois; species Staurois parvus. Next base: position 111,709 of record NW_028319424.1, read on the forward strand.
TTTACATTAGGGTCCACAGAGTTTCCACTTTCACTGTAAGGGGGAATCCTGTAGACTCTGATGTAATGGGGAATTCCAGGAACTCTGATGTGGGGGGCATTCTGGTGACCACAGACCACTTTCTGCAGAATGAATACACTAAGGTAAAGGGGGGGGTTACTGATATAAGGGTTTACCTTTATATCAGTGCCCCCCTTACCTTACTGAATACACTCCCCCCCCCTCAGACTGGCCTTGCAGCGCTGTCACTGACTACCTCTCAGGGGCACCGTGCAAGGCTTAGCCAGATGGTCTTCTCTGGCCTCCAGCTTGGTGGCTCTAGTTTCATCCTATATTCTCCTCTCCACTATCCACACATGCCTGACCCTTCTCATGGCCCCTGTCCCGGTGATGCTCCCTCTCTTGACTCCTCTACAGGCTCCCCCTCAGAGACTGCATACATGATACAAGAGATGGCCAGACACTGCAGACATGATACAGGAGATGGTCAGAACCTGTGCATGCATGATACAAGAGGTCTTATTGTGGTAATGATAAGCAAGCTCTGTGTAAGGTTAAGTCTATGGGCTTGGAAAAATCTGTATGTAAATGGATAGAAAATTGGCTAACAGATTGTATTCAAAGAGTAGTGGTTAATGATTCATACTCTGAATGGTCTAGGGTTGTCAGTGGTGTACCCCAAGGTTCAGTGTTGGGACCCTTACTTTTTAATATATTTATAAACAATATAGGGTCTGGGATTAAAAATCCCATTTCAGTCTTTGCAGATGACACCAAGCTGTGCAGTGGAATAAGGTCCTTACAGGATGTCTTCAACTTACAAGCCGACCTCAATGCACTTTGATTAGGCAACTATGTGGCAAATGAGGTTTAATGTTGATAAATGTAAGGTTACGCAGTTGGGGGCTAAGATTATGCATGCATCATACATACTAGGGGGAGTACAACTGGGGGACTCAATGGTGAAGAAGGATCTGGGGGTTCTGGTAGATCACAAGCTTAATAATGGCATGCAATGCCAAGCTGCGGTTTCTAAAGTGAGAAAAATCCTCTCTTGTATTAAAAGAGGTATTGACTCCAGAGAGAGAGATATCATATTACCCCGGTACAAATCATTAGTATTACCTCATCTGGAATATGCAGTTCAGTTTTGGGCACCAATTCACAAAAAGAACATTGGGGAACTGGAAAAAGTACAGAGAAGGGCAACCAAACTGATAAGAGGCATGGAGGAGCTCAGCTATGAGGAAAGATTAGAGGAACTGAATTTATTCTCTCTTGAGAAGAGGAGATTAAGGGGGGATATGATCAACATGTATAAAAACCATCAGTGGTTCATATAGTGAACTCCGTGTAGAGGTATTCACCCTGAGGTCATCACAGAGGACAAGCGGGAACTCTTTACGTCTGGAGAAAAAGAAATCCAATCTCCAAACACGGAAAGGTTTCTTCAGTGTGAAAATGTGGAACAGACTCCCTTAAGAGTTGGTTCTGGCCTGCTCAGTAGAAGCTTTAAAAAAGGCCTGGATTCTTTCTTAGATACACAGAATATAACTGGATACTAACATTTTTAGGTAAAGTTGATCCAGGGAATATCCGATTGCCTCTCGGCGGATCAGGAAGGAATTTTTTTCCCTGCAGGAACCAATTGGATTATACTTTGCTGGGTTTTTTTTGCCTTCCTCTGGATCAACTGTGGGTATAGGATTATAACTTTTTTTTTTTCTTTAATGATTGAACTGGATGGACTTTTGTCTTTTTTCAGCCAGACTATGCAACTATGCTCTCACCTGGATAACATGGTAAGACCACATTACTGCAGTAGCCATCAAACACTAGAGCCACAGCCACAGACAATCCCACTACAGATAGCGTGCAGACAGATGATCCCTCTATACTCTCCTTCATCCCCTACTACAAGCAGGAGAAGCTGACACATCCACTTTGGAGAGTTTGGGTGGAAGATATGATATGAAGTGCAGGAGCTTGGTATGGGGCCCAGTGGGAAGGGGCCTACCTACAGGCTGGGTCTGGGTAAGCTGAATTGGTCCCTGGAGGACCATCTGTGGAGCCAGGGAAGGAGCCAGCCCAGTAAAAGGCCTGAAAGCAGCCACCAACCCAAGCAGCTCACATGAAAGGACTGAGTGAGTAGCCCCTCCTACTAACTCAGGGGAAAGAGCATTCTGGTGGGAAACCTGGCTAGCTCCTTACCCGGGACTGCATAATGTACAGTTGCAGGCACTGGTTCCCCTTGCTCAGGGATTCCTTATGACAGCTGGGTAACAAAGAATATTTATCTTGGGTCTGGGGTGGTACACCAGGAGAGGCTGGAGAGCTCTCCAAGAAGAGAAGTTCCTTTCTAGAGACTTGTATACAGTTGCCAGGAAGTTCCTCAGTTTACTGTTCCTTGGGCATCCCATACACCCCTTACCCCATCCAAGTTCAATACCCCTAATAAAACTTAAAAAAACAAGCTCTACTGCACAAAAGAGCAAAGACCTAGCAGCTCAACACAAGTTCCTGGTATGCCAGGAACAAACATAACTTCCTGCCTTGTTGCTAGGACATTGCTTTGCAAATCCCAGTCATTACTGTTCACCCCTAATCATCACAGAAATTATTTCTCAAATGCTGAGCTCAGAACTACTGCATCAGGGGAGAGAATGTACATGTGAAGGGGTTTGAATCAGTGAACACTAAGGCCTCGTTCACACCATATGTGCAGAAAAACTGATGGAAAATACATGCAGATTTCACTTGCAGAGACATGAGATTACATAAGTTTTCATACACATTTCAGTACATTTTCTGTGCAGAAAAAGTTTGCATGATACTAATGTTGCGGTGTAAACAGGGCACATAGAAATCAATTGTTTTTTCTCTTATATTCATTGAGGGGCACAGCTGCTTCTTCCTTATCCATGACAAAACAGGGCCTAAAAACCTAAAGAAGTAGGCAGCGGCGGACTGACAACTCATGGGGCCCCTGGGCAGTAAGAGATAATGGGGCCCCCTGTGCTACACTCAAGCCACACCCACACAACACCCTACCTACATATTGCAGCTCAACTGCATAGAAGGGACATTTAAATATTTACTGCAGCAAAGACTGCATGAATGTTCAAGACTTCTTTCCGTAGAAGCTACTGGGCACTTCCAGGTTTAAAGATGGCTGGCATATGGGGGAAGAGAGAGGGGGAGAGAGGGGGAGAGAGGGGGAGAGAGGAAGGGATGAGAGGAAGGGATGAGAGAGGAGGGGTGTTTTAAATTGCGCTAAAAATTGGGCATGGCTTAAAAGGGGTGTGATTAAATAGTGTCTGAGATGACTTATATAGTGCAGAATGAGGTGATGTTAAATAGGGAATGTACAGTGTGGAGTGTATGACAGTGGGTAGTATATACAGGGAGAGGATGTGGAGTGTATGGCTGTGGGTAGTATGTGTAGGATGGTGTCAATAGTTCTTCATTTTTATTAGTATTATTTATTTGTTTTTTTTACAATTTTATGATTTTTTTTAATAAATTAATGTTTTATTATTTTTATAATTTTTTTTCAAAATGCTTTTGGGTGGTCAGTGGATTATGTCAGTAGAGCAATGGTGTGGGTGTCAGAATTTTAAAATTTTTATTATCTAATGTTTTTATTATTTTTACAATTTATTTCTGTATTATTTTTTTCACAATGATTTTGTGGGGGCAGTGGACAGTGTTCGTAGGGAGTAAACAGGGGGCACTAGTATATGTTGGGCTGTCATTAAATTGGGATGAATAAATAGAACCTGTTCCCCATTAAAGGAAGGAAGAAAGAAAGGGAGGGAGGGAGGGAATAGAAGGAGGGTTGTGAGGAAAGAATGAAGGGAGGGGATGGAGGAAGGAAAAGAAGAAAAGGGAGGGAGGAAATTGATGAAGGAAAAGAAGAAAAGGGAGGGAGGAAATGGATGGAGTAAGGAAGGAATGAAGGAAAGAAGGAAAATGGATGGAGGAAGGAATGAAGGAAAAGGAAGAAAGGGGAGGGAGGTAGGGAAGGAAGGAATAAAAAGGGAGATAGGGAATGGATGAAAGAGGAGTGAAGGAAGGAGGGGTGGGAGGAAAGAATGAAGGGAGGGGATGGAGGAAGGAAGGGGAAATAGAAAAGGGAGGGAGGAAATGGATGGAGAAAGGAATGAAGGAAAAGGAGGGAAGGGAGGATGTTAGGAAAAGAGGGAGGGAGGAAATGGATGGAGGAATAAAGAGGAGGGAAGGAAGCAAGGAGAGGAAGGAAGGAGAGGAAGGAAGGAGAGGAAGGAAGGAAGGAAGGGAAGAAAGAAAAGGGAGGGAGGGAGGGAATGGATGGAGGAAGGAAGGAACAAAGGAGGGAAGAAAATGGATGGATGTAGTAATGAAGGTAAAGGAGGGAAGGAAGGATGGGGAGGGAAGGGAGGGAGGAAGGAAAGAAGGAATGGTAGGGAGGGAGACAGGAAAGAAGGGGAGGAAAAGAGGAAGGAAAGAAGGAATGGTAGGGAGGGAGACAGGAAAGAAGGGGAGGAAAAGAGGAAGGAAAGAAGGAATGGTAGGGAGGGAGACAGGAAAGAAGGGGAGGAAAAGAGGAAGGAAAGAAGGAATGGTAGGGAGGGAGACAGGAAAGAAGGGGAGGAAAAGAGGGAGGAAGGAAGGAAGGAAGGAAGGAAGGAAGGAAGGGAGACAGGAAAGAAGGGGAGGAAAAGAGGAAGGAAGGAAGGGAGACAGGAAAGAAGGGGAGGAAAAGAGGAAGGAAGGAAGGAAGGAAGGAAGGAAGGGAGACAGGAAAGAAGGGGAGGAAAAGAGGAAGGAAGGAAGGAAGGAAATGGATGGAAGAAGGAAAGAAGGATGGGGAGGGAAGGAAGGAAGGAAAAAAAGGAATGGATAGAGAGGGGAAGGAAGGGAGGGAGGAAATGATAAAGGGAGGGGATGGAGGAAGGAAGAAAAAGGAGGGAGGGAATGGATGAACAAAGAATGGAAGAAAATGAATGTAGGAAGGAATGAAGGAAAGGAAGGAGGGGAGGGAGGGAGGAAGGAAATAAAAGGAGGGGAGGGAGGAAAGAAGGGAGGGGATGAAGGAAGGAAGGAATGAAGGGAGGGAGGGAGGAAGGGAGAAAGGAAGGAAGGATTGAAGGAAGGGGAGGGAGGGTGGAAGGAAGGAAGGATTGAAGGACAGGTAGGGAGGGAATGAAAAAATTAAGGGAGGGGATAGAGGAAGGAATGAAGGTAAGGAAGAAAAGGGAGGGAGGGAGGGAGGGAATGGAGGAAGGAAGGAAGAAAATGGATGGAGGAAGAATGAAGGAAGGGGAGGGAAGGAAGGAGGGGAGGGAGGATGTAAGGAAGATAAAAGGAGGGATGAAATGGATGAAGGAAGGAAAGAAAGGAGAGGGAGGGAGAGCGAAAGAAGGAAGGGAGAGAGGGAGGTGTCACAATCGTGGTGTCAGACCCCAGACCTTCTCACCAAACTCATGACCAAAGGACTAGCCAATCTAAAACCGCAATGTGACGTGCGTAACAATGCCACACCCAGCTGCACCCTGCACAACGATTTTCCAGCGAATGGATACAAATCGATGTACCGGCAGCCTGAGCGATCGTTACTGGGTCAGGTTAATTACGCAATCAACCCTTCACACTGCCACCACCTCCTTTTTGTACAGAGAAAGGAAACTCGACGTTATCAGCTATAACACTATAATGATGGAGATAATCGTCTGTATAATACGGTCCACAGGCCGGTTATACAGAAGTTTAAACAACCACAGTAGCGTCTCTTTAGAGGCAGGAATTTGTGGGTTGCAATGCAGAGCTATAGAAACAGTTCAACACTTTCAGAAAGAAAGATTT
>NW_028319426.1:0-122500 GCF_062004578.1 Staurois parvus
GCATTCAATTACATCCTCCCGGCTCTGCGTCCCGTCCGGCGAGCTCGCTGCCAGATCCACGGAACGCCAATCACGGAGTTCACCTGGAGCGCTGCGTGCGGGAAAGGCTTTAATCAGCGATAATTTTCTCCAGTTTGGAGGTCATCGGAGCTCTTCCTGCCCTGCGACGGCTCGCAATTATCGAATTACCCGAATACAGAGAATGACGGATCAGGGACCATGGCGAGCGAGGGTCAGGACGGGCTGCCTGCAAGGAATACACAGAATGACGGATCGGGGACCATGGCGGGCGAGGGTCAGGACGGGCTGCCTGCATGGAATACAGAGAATGACGGATCGGGGACCATGGCGGACGAGGGTCAGGACGGGCTGCCTGCATGGAATACAGAGAATGACGGATCGGGGACCATGGCGGACGAGGGTCAGGACGGGCTGCCTGCATGGAATACACAGAATGACAGATCGGGGACCATGGCGGACGAGGGTCAGGACGGGCTGCCTGCATGGAATACACAGAATGACAGATCGGGGACCATGGCGGATGAGGGTCAGGATGGGCTGCCTGCAAGGAATACACAGAATGACAGATCGGGGACCATGGCGGACGAGGGTCAGGACGGGCTGCCTGCAAGGAATACACAGAATGACGGATCGGGGACCATGGCGGACGAGGGTCAGGATGGGCTGCCTGCAAGGAATACAGAGAATGACAGATCGGGGACCATGGCGGACGAGGGTCAGGACGGGCTGCCTGCATGGAATACAGAGAATGACGGATCGGGGACCATGGCGGACGAGGGTCAGGACGGGCTGCCTGCAAGGAATACACAGAATGACAGATCGGGGACCATGGCGGACGAGGGTCAGGATGGGCTGCCTGCAAGGAATACAGAGAATGACGGATCGGGGACCATGGCGGACGAGAGTCAGGACGGGCTGCCTGCAAGGAATACACAGAATGACAGATCGGGGACCATGGCGGACGAGGGTCAGGACAGGCTGCCTGCAGGTCCATTGAGGAATACAAAGAATGAAGGATCGGGGACCATGGCGGATGAGGGTCAGGACGGGCTGCCTGCAAGGAATACAGAGAATGACAGATCGGGGACCATGGCGGACGAGGGTCAGGACGGGCTGCCTGCAAGGAATACAGAGAATGACGGATCAGGGACCATGGCGGACGAGGGTCAGGACGGGCTGCCTGCAAGGAATACAGAGAATGACAGATCGGGGACCATGGCGGACGAGGGTCAGGACGGGCTGCCTGCAAGGAATACACAGAATGACGGACGGGGACCACGGCGGACGAGGGTCAGGACGGGCTGCCGGCAAGGAATACAGAGAATGACAGATCGGGGACCATGGCGGACGAGGGTCAGGACGGGCTGCCTGCATGGAATACAGAGAATGACAGATCGGGGACCATGGCGGACGAGGGTCAGGACGGGCTGCCTGCAAGGAATACACAGAATGACAGATCGGGGACCATGGCGGACGAGGGTCAGGATGGGGTGCCTGCAAGGAATACAGAGAATGACGGATCGGGGACCATGGCGGACGAGGGTCAGGACGGGCTGCCTGCAAGGAATACACAGAATGACAGATCGGGGACCATGGCGGATGAGGGTCAGGACGAGCTGCCTGCTAGGAATACAGAGAATGACGGATCGGGGACCATGGCGGACGAGGGTCAGGACGGGCTGCCGGCAAGGAATACAGAGAATGACGGATTGGGGACCATGGCGAACGAGGGTCAGGACGGGCCGCCGGCAAGGAATACACAGAATGACGGATCGGGGACCATGGCGGACGAGGGTCAGGACGGGCCGCCGGCAAGGAATACACAGAATGACGGATCGGGGACCATGGCGGACGAGGGTCAGGACGGGCCGCCTGCAAGGAATACGCAGAATGACAGATCGGGGACCATGGCGGACGAGGGTCAGGACGGGCTGCCTGCAAGGAATACAGAGAATGACAGATCGGGGACCATGGCGGACGAGGGTCAGGACGGGCTGCCTGCAAGGAATACACAGAATGACGGATCGGGGACCATGGCGGACGAGGGTCAGGACGGGCTGCCGGCAAGGAATACAGAGAATGACAGATCGGGGACCATGGCGGACGAGGGTCAGGACGGGCTGCCTGCATGGAATACAGAGAATGACGGATCGGGGACCATGGCGGACGAGGGTCAGGACGGGCTGCCTGCAAGGAATACACAGAATGACAGATCGGGGACCATGGCGGACGAGGGTCAGGATGGGGTGCCTGCAAGGAATACAGAGAATGACGGATCGGGGACCATGGCGGACGAGGGTCAGGACGGGCTGCCTGCAAGGAATACACAGAATGACAGATCGGGGACCATGGCGGATGAGGGTCAGGACGAGCTGCCTGCTAGGAATACAGAGAATGACGGATCGGGGACCATGGCGGACGAGGGTCAGGACGGGCTGCCGGCAAGGAATACACAGAATGACGGATTGGGGACCATGGCGAACGAGGGTCAGGACGGGCCGCCGGCAAGGAATACACAGAATGACAGATCGGGGACCATGACGGACGAGGGTCAGGACAGCCAGCCTGCAGGTCCATTGAGGAATACATAGAATGACGGATCGGGGACCATGGCGGACGAGGGTCAGGACAGGCTGCCTGCAGGTCTATTGAGGAATACAGAGAATGACAGATCGGGGACCATGGCGGACGAGGGTCAGGATGGGCTGCCTGCAGGTCCATTGAGGAATACAGAGAATGGCGGATTGGGGACCATGGCGGACGAGGATCAGGACGGGCTGCCTGCAAGGAATACAGAGAATGACGGATCGGGGACTATGGCGGACGAGGGTCAGGACGGGCTGCCTGCAGGTCCATTGAGGAATACAGAGAATGGCGGATCGGGGACCATGGCGCACGAGGGTCAGGACAGGCTGCCTGCAAGGAATACAGAGAATGACAGATCGGGGACCATGGCGGACAAGGGTCAGGACGGGCTTCCTGTGGGTCCATTGAGGAATACATAGAATGACGGATCGGGGACCATGGCAGACCAGGGTCAGGACGGGCTGCCTGCAGGTCCATTGAGGAATACAGAGAATGACAGATCGGGGACCATGGCGGACGAGGGTCAGGATGGGCTGCCTGCAGGTCCATTGAGGAATACAGAGAATGGCGGATTGGGGACCATGGCGGACGAGGGTCAGGACGGGCTGCCTGCAAGGAATACAGAGAATGACGGATCGGGGACTATGGCGGACAAGGGTCAGGACGGGCTTCCTGTGGGTCCATTGAGGAATACATAGAATGACGGATCGGGGACCATGGCAGACCAGGGTCAGGACGGGCTGCCTGCAGGTCCATTGAGGAATACAGAGAATGACGGATCGGGGACTATGACGGACGAGGGTCAGGACGGGCTGCCTGCAGGTCCATTGAGGAATACAGAGAATGACGGATCGGGGACCATGGCGGACGAGGGTCAGGACGGGCTGCCTGCAGGTCCATTGAGGAATACAGAGAATGACGGATCGGGGACCATGGCGGACGAGGGTCAGGACGGGCTGCCTGCAGGTCCATTGAGGAATACAGAGAATGACGGATCGGGGACCATGGCGGACCAGGGTCAGGACGGGCTGCCTGCAGGTCCATTGAGGAATACAGAGAATGACGGATCGGGGACCATGGCGGACGAGGGTCAGGATGGGCTGCCTGCTAGGAATACAGAGAATGACGATCGGGGACCATGGCGGACGAGGGTCAGGACGGGCTGCCTGCTAGGAATACACAGAATGACGATCGAGGACCATGGCGGACGAGGGTCAGGACGGGCTTCCTGCAAGGAATACAGAGAATGACGGATCGGGGACCATGGCGGACGAGGGTCCGGATGGGCAGCCTGCAAGGAATACAGAGAATGACGGATCGGGGACCATGGCGGACGAGGGTCAGAACGGGCTGCCTGCTAGGAATACAGAGAATGACAGATTGGGGATGATGGCGGAGCAGGATCAGGACGGGCTGCCTGCAGGTCCATTGAGGAATACAGAGTGTTCCTTCTATAGAATTGCACTGAATTCAAGAAAATCTTCCTCTCTTTGTCAGGACCCCATGTGTCGTGGCCCCAGGGCCCTATCCACTAAGGGGGGTAATATAAGGAGAGTACCTGAGGGGGAGGGGCAGCAGGGGGCACTGATGGTGGAACGTTGCAGGACAGACGAGTGCAGAGTGTGCCAGGGACGACGATGTCACACTGAGAGCGCAAGGTGCACGAGGAGTCAGAACATGACATAGGGTGTCCTGGGTTCACAGAAGTCATTGGGGGTACTGGAGTCATTGGGGGTACTGGAGTCACTGGGTGTACTGGGGTCATTGGGTGTACTGGAGTCACTGGGTACACTGGGTGTCCTGGAGTCACTGGAGTCACTGGGTGTACTGGAGTCACTGGGTACACTGGGTGTCCTGGAGTCACTGGAGTCACTGGGTGTCCTGGAGTCACTGGGTGTACTGGGGTCATTGGGTGTACTGGAGTCACTGGGTACACTGGGTGTCCTGGAGTCACTGGAGTCACTGGGTGTACTGGGGTCATTGGGGGTACTGGAGTCACTGGGTGTACTGGGGTCATTGGGTGTCCTGGAGTCACTGGAGTCACTGGGTGTACTGGAGTCACTGGGTGTACTGGAGTCACTGGGCTCACGGGAGTCACTGGGTGTATTGAAGTCACTGGGTGCCCTGCTGTCACTGGGTGCATGGGAGTCACTGGGCTCACGGGAGTCACTGGGCTCACGGGAGTCACTGGGCTCACAGGAGTCACTGGGCTCACGGGAGTCACTAGGCACTGGAGTCACTGGGCTCATGAGAGTCACTGGGTGCACTGGAGTCATTGGGGGTACTGGAGTCACTGGGCTCCCTGGAGCTATTGGGTGCACTGGGGTCATTGGGTGTACTGGAGTCACTGGGGGTACTGGGGTCACTGGGTTTACTGGAGTCATTGGGTCATTGGGTTTACTTGAGTCACTCCAGTACCCCGAGTGACTCCCATGCACTCAGTGACAGCAGGGCACCCAGTGACTTCAATACACCCAGTGACTCCCGTGAGCCCAGTGACTCCCATGAGCCCAGTGATTCCAGGGAGACCAGTGACTCCAGTGAACACAGTGACTCCAGTACACCCCAGGACACCCAGTGTACCCAGTGACTCCAGTACACCCTGTGACTCAAGTAAACCCAATGACTCCAGTGGAGTCACTGGGTTCACTGGAGTCACTGTGTTCACTGGAGTCACTGGTCTCCCTATAATCACTGGGCTCATGGGAGTCACTGGGCTCACGGGAGTCACTGGGTGTATTGAAGTCACTGGGTGCCCTGCTGTCACTGAGTGCATGGGAGTCACTCGGGGTACTGGAGTCACTGGGCTCACTGGAGTCACAGAGCTCACGGGAGTTACTAGGCACTGGAGTCACTGGGTGCACTGGAGTCACTGGGTGTACTGATGTCACTGGGCTCACTGGAGTCACTGGGTGTACTGGAGTCACTGCATGGACTGGTCACACTTGGGGATTCTGGGTACTGGAGTCAATGGGTACACTGGAGTCACTGGGTGTACTGGAGTCACTGGGTACGCTGGATGTACTGGAGTCACTGGGTGTACTGGAGTCACTGGGTACGCTGGATGTACTGGAGTCACTGGGTGTACTGGAGTCACTGGGTACGCTGGATGTACTGGAGTCACTGGGTGTACTGGAGTCACTGGGTACACTGGGTGTCCTGGAGTTACTGGGTACGCTGGATGTACTGGAGTCACTTGGGACGCTGGATGTACTGGAGTCACTGGGTACACTGGAGTTACTGGGTACGCTGGATGTACTGGAGTCACTGGGGACGCTGGAGTTACTGGGTGTACTGGAGTCACTGGGTGGAATGGAGTCACTGGGTGGAATGGAGTCACTGGGTGGAATGGAGTCACTGGGTGGAATGGAGTCACTGGGTACACTGGAGTCACTGGGTGGAATGGAGTCACTGGGTGGAATGGAGTCACTGGGTGGAATGGAGTCACTGGGTACACTGGAGTAACTGGGTGGAATGGAGTCACTGGGTGGAATGGAGTCACTGGGTGGAATGGAGTCACTGGGTGTACTGGAGTCTCTGGGTGGAATGGAGTCACTGGGTGTACTGGAGTCTCTGGGTGGAATGGAGTCACTGGGTGTACTGGAGTCACTGGGTGTACTGGAGTCACTGGGTGGAATGGAGTCACTGGGTGTACTGGAGTCTCTGGGTGGAATGGAGTCTCTGGGTGGAATGGAGTCACTGGGTGGAATGGAGTCACTGGGTGTACTGGAGTCACTGGGTGTACTGGAGTCACTGGGTGTACTGGAGTCTCTGGGTGGAATGGAGTCACTGGGTGGAATGGAGTCACTGGGTGTACTGGAGTCTCTGGGTGGAATGGAGTCACTGGGTGGAATGGAGTCACTGGGTGTACTGGAGTCACTGGGTGGAATGGAGTCACTGGGTGGAATGGAGTCACTGGGTGTACTGGAGTCACTGGGTGGAATGGAGTCACTGGGTGTACTGGAGTCACTGGGTGTACTGGAGTCACTGGGTGTACTGGAGTCACTGGGTGGAATGGAGTCACTGGGCACACAAGACTCAGCCATGGAGGACACAGGTAAGTCCTGCAGCAGGGAGGGGGGCTCACCTGAAGCGTAGCAGCTCGTTGCTCGAACATCTAGCAATTTAACGTCACACCAATCAGGAAATCTGCGTAGCTGGAGGATCCCAGAGGTGACAATATGAAATATCACATTCCAATATTTACCACTTCCAGCCAGGAGATGGCGCTACAGATCCTCTCTACACCTTTGCCAGGAAACAGTGAAAAACGTCCCGAAGGGATTTAATGTTTTTTCAGCTCAGTTTAGAGTCGAGAAGAACCCGTTTCAGGTTAGTTGCTGTCTGTGTTCTGTTGGGAGATTTTCCTTCACATCCCGTCCTGGTGACACAACAGGAAGTGACAGCTAATTTCCCCCAAGGCAGTTGTCACCATAACCCATATCCTCAGGAAATTTTCCCCTTTTTCCTGTTCCGGTGACAACTGCAACATTTTGGATTTCCTCCCCCACACGCCACCCAAAATGAAAATAAAGTTTTACCCTTTAACGGCTTAGCTGATGACAGCCTGTTGTTCACTGAGCTCAATAGCTCAAGCCCAAGTCTTCATACACAACTGTGAGTGACTTCAGCACAAGCATGCAGCCAGTGAATCCAGAATTCCCATTTGTTTCGGGTTAGGAAGCACCGAGGAGTTTCAAAGCCAGGCAACCAGCATTTTCGTCAGGAGCTCGTCGTCGGCAGCCTCCATAGTTCACTCATGAAAGGTTTCGGTTAGATATTCCTTCAAAAGCAATTGTTTTATCTTAACTCCGCCCTCTGACTCCCCGGCCCCTCCTACAAAACACCTACCTCCTCTTGTATTTATATGATCTTCCCACAAAGCCCTGAGCAGGCAGAGCGGGTGGCTCCCTCAGGGCGCAGACTGCTGCTTGTCTGACATATTGCAGGCACTGGGTGCAGGAGGAGGAGTACACAGATGATGGGTGGGCTTCCATGTAGTAGGTGTAGAAAGGTGTCAGGTGGGATAAGTGACCGCACCCACAAGGTGAAATGCGTGCTGTTCCTGGCGTAGGAGCAAAATTAAAGGAGCACTCCCCCCGCGTCTCCCAAACGATTCATAGACGAGGGAGATCGCTTCACGTCGTCCCATTCACGCCTTCTTCCTGCGTGCGGCGGTCAGCGCGGGATCTGTATGCGTGGGGGCGGGGCATCTGACACCTCGTAGATTGGTGGGAGGGGGAGGAGTCAAGCGCGGTCATAGGGGCCTATTTTGTAAACAAGTGGAGTGCGTTCATTTTCACGCCGCGTTCACACCATAGCGCTTCGTGAACAAAAAGCAAAAAAACACCCCAAAAAGCGTGCAGCGCCCTTCGGTGATAATGGCACCCCAAACATGGCAAGCAGACATTTATCGCAAGAAAAAAAACACGACAAATGCGCCGGCGCATGCGGTTACAAATGCTAAGCGCTCAGAAAGGTGCGTGAGCTAATTTGCCGCGTTTGTCATGTGCAGGACAGCCCGTTGGAATGAATGGGAAGCCGCCATGTGCCCGCAGTGCGCAAAACACGAAAAAAAATGCACATTATGTGAATGGGAGCTCACAAGGGGGAACGCGGGAATGCGTGCAAAAGCGCATGTTTTCAACATCACACAGAAACGCACTGCCTTCTGCCGTCGCGCGGGCGCCATTACTTCCTAAAGGCGCAACACGCATCTAGTAAATGTGGGTGCGTCCGTGGCCACCAAAACGCATGATATTTGCAGCACTGTGCGGTTTGATGTGGCGCAATTTTAACAATTTACATGCGAGCAAACATCCCGCGTTTCTCATTCAGCCCGGGTTCACACTGTGCGGTGCGGGACACCACCGCATGGAATTCGCCAGGAATGCGAATGTGTGTGCGGTGCGATTTGAGCATTTTGTACGCGCCAAAAAAAGTGCAGGACCCCTTTTCAAATCCACACCTGAATCGCATCGCGTGGGTGAGAATTTCTGACAGTCGCGTGGCGTTTTGCGATCTGTTTCGGGGTGTCATTAATTTTTCATTGACACCCGCACCACATTGCATGAATGCGATGCCATTGCACTGCGGTGCGGGAAACTATCAGGATTCGCAGCATTTCCCGCACCGCATTGGTGTGAACCCGGGTCTTATCCTTGCACCTGATTGGTTGTTCTTTGCAGTGAATTGTTACTTTGTTTCCCTTCATTCACTAAGATCTCTGTGACAATACAAAGTATCGAGCGAAGCGACTCGGAGGAGGACGGTTTCCTCTCCGTGACGCCGCGCAGATTTCACTTCGCCGCACTGCCGTGCTCTCCGGAATACAGCAGAACAATGGACGGAGCCCCATGTCCTCTGCGCGCGTCTCGTGTGCATTCCCCGCCTCCCCTCCCCCGCCGTACAGCGATTCCAGATGTCCCAATTATTTCATCATCAGATCCTCAATTATTAGGAATACGACGCGCATTAATTCCGCACCATATTTCCAGATGGGAGCGTCCGCCGGGGCTCGCGATATTCCCGGGGCCTGTTTAGTGATTTATGCCGCGCCGTGCGTTCCAGACGATGTTTAAACACACATTTTGCGTTCATCCGCTCCCTCCCCCCCCCCCCCCCGCGCCAGCGACAGTTGGAAATTCTGGACGCCGCGGCCAGATGAGCGCGCCAGATACCGATGTACGCCGTGTTTTATTGGCCTCGCGGTTCTGATATAACATCCGGGGCGAGAAGGCGGCGGGACGGGCGATATTTCTGCGACATTCTGGGCTTCCTAATCAGCAGCGCGGCATTGAGGAAAACATCATTGTATCCCCCCTCCCCCGAACATCTGAGGATTTGCTGCAGTTATAGAACGCATTCGCCCGCCGCAGTTACTGATATTCGCCCGACATTCATTCTTCCTGGGAATCCGTAACATTCGCCATGTTTATAATATGCAAATTATCAGAACGCCGACCTCTGCAACATTCTCATTGGTGGAGAGTTTCATTTAATAATTCTACTGCACGCCATCTCGCCACATTGAAGCCACATTCGCTGCACATTAAACACACAGGATCAGACCCCTCCCCTTCTGCCGTGACACAGGATCAGACCCCTCCCCTTCTGCCGTTACACAGGATCAGACCCCTCCCCTTCTAGCGTGACACATGATCAGACCCCTCCCCTTCTGCTTTGAACACAGGATCAGACCCCTCCCCTTCTGCGTCACACAGGATCAGACCCCTCCCCTTCTGCCCTGACACAGGATCAGACCCCTCCCCTTCTGCCATCACACAGTATCAGACCCCTCCCCTTCTGCCGTCACACAGGATCAGACCCCTCCCCTTCTGCCATCACACAGGATCAGACCCCTCCCCTTCTGCCCTGACACAGGATCAGACCCCTCCTCTTCTGCCGTCACACAGGATCAGACCCCTCCCCTTCTGCCTTGAACACAGAATCAGACCCCTCCCCTTCTGGTGTGACACAGGATCAGACCCCTCCCCTTCTGGTGTGACACAGGATCAGACCCCTCCCCTTCTGGTGTGACACAGGATCAGACCCCTCCCCTTCTGGTGTGACACAGGATCAGACCCCTCCCCTTCTGCCCTGACACAGGATCAGACCCCTCCCCTCCTGGCGTGACACAGGATCAGTCCCCTCCCCTTCTGCCCTGACACAGGATCATACCCCTCCCCTTCTGCCGCGACACAGGATCAGACCCCTCCCCTTCTGCCGCGACACAGGATCAGACCCCTCCCCTTCTGCCCTGACACAGGATCAGACCCCTCCCCTTCTGCCCTGACACAGGATCCGACCCCTCCCCTTCTGCCCTGACACAGGATCAGACCCCTCCCCTTCTGCCGCGACACAGGATCAGACCCCTCCCCTTCTGCCGCGACACAGGATCAGACCCCTCCCCTTCTGCCCTGACACAGGATCAGACCCCTCCCCTTCTGCCCTGACACAGGATCCGACCCCTCCCCTTCTGCCCTGACACAGGATCAGACCCCTCCCCTTCTGCCGTGACACAGGATCAGACCCCTCCCCTTCTGCCATGACACAGGTTCACACTGGCAGGTCATGCGATTTAAAAGCTCCAAGTCGCACCCTGTTGTGGGCAATGGGACCATTCAAATGGGTGCGACTCCGACTCTGAAAATACTTCCTGCGCTATTTTTTGCTGATTTCCGGTACGACTTACATTGACATTGGCGCAGGAAGTCGCAGAGATATCAGGTGAGCCGCATATAAAGTCTCGCCGGGTCTGAAGTGCGATTTCAATGTCGCATTTGCCGCTAACCGGGCTTATGGTCTATGAGAGTCAAATCGCACTGAAGTGGTGAATTATCGCGGGATACAAATCACGACACTTGAAATCGCACCGACTAAGACATCGCCGTAGAAATACATTCGGTGCGATTTGTAAATCGCGTGTCGCAGCCGAAAGTCGCAGCGGCGTGAATCAGGGCTTAGGGACGCCGGGACCCCATAGATTGTAACGCGATTGTCCAATAAAACATTTTGGGGGTGAAGTTTTTATTTCCATATTTTCGGGAACATGGCGGGGGGGGGGGTTGTGTCATGTGACCGGAGAACTTTGGCGCTGGGTCCTTCTTTGGTCCAGGTCACGTCCTCCGACATTCCGGACTGGGAAGCGATTCAGCAGATTGCAGAGAATTTGATCTTCGGCTGAGGAGGAAAGTTCAGGTTTTTCTTCCATTTTCTCCGTTTTATGGATTCGCTGCTGAAATTCCAGGATATAAAATATAATATCGCGGCGCGGCGAGCGATGAGAACTCTCCATCCCGAGTCCCGTATGAGGAAAACATTCGCAGATCTTCCATCTGGGGAGCGCAAAATCCAGCAATAACCCGACTTAAAGGAACACTCCGCTCAGAACTGACAATGATGGGAGAACGGCCAACCTGCTCAGTATTCCCGCTACTCTTCCACCATTGCTATAGGACTACAACTCCCCTCCCTCCCCCCTCCCCCTCATGTCTAGGAACCCCTGGCTTGTCATGAAGGCGAGGAATTCCTGGACACACCCCCACTGGCTCCTCCCAGTCCCTCAAAGGGCTTTTTCAGACAGGTGCTCTTTAGCAGACACACAGTGGGGCCGTTGTTAATGCCCCTCCCCATGCAGCTGCAACCGCGCATGCGACAAACTGCATGGCACTATTCGGTTCAGAGCGGCGCATTTTTGGAAAAGATTCCGGGTGCTGCGTTTTCCAATTTTCTGGCGAGTGCGGCAGTCCATTGAAATGAATAGGCTGACGTGCGGGAACGCGTGGGAACTGGTGGGAATGCGTGGGAACTGGCGGGAACGCGTGGGAACTGGCGGGAACGCGTGGGAATTGGCGGGAACGCGTGGGAACTGGCGGGAACGCGTGGGAACTGGCGGGAACGCGTGGGAATTGGCGGGAACGCGTGGGAACTGACGGGAACGCGTGGGAACTGACGGGAACGCGTGGGAACTTGCGGGAACGCGTGGGAACTTGCGGGAACGCGCGTTCAGTCACGGCTGTACATGTGAGCCAAGCAGTGCTGTCTGGTTGTACTGGTCTGAACTGGGAGAAACCATCATTTTGGTGAAATACACTGGAGTCAGCGGGGGAGGGGGAAAATAACTAGACCCTGTCACTTCTACACATAGCCCCCCCACCCCCCTCCCAGGTATGCGTACTTACCAGATCCCGGACCTGTTCTAGGGATCCTCATTGGCTGGGAATGTGGTGGTAAATACTGAATTCTAATTCTTAGAAAGAAATACGGAGGCGTATCATTATATACATTCCATTATACATTGTATCGTTATATACATTCTATTATACATTGTATCATTATATACATTCCATTATACATTGTATCATTATACACATCCCATTATACATTGTATCATTATATACATCCCATTATACATTGTATCATTATATACATCCTATTATACATTGTATCATTATATACATCCTATTATACATTGTATCGTTATATACATTCCATTATACATTGTATCATTATATACATCATATTATACATTGTATCATTATATAAATTCTATTATACATTGTATCATTATATACATTCCATTATACATTGTATCATTATATACATTCCATTATACATTGTATCATTATATACATCCTATTATACATTGTATCATTATATACATCCTATTATACATTGTATCATTATATACATCCCATTATACATTGTATCATTATATACATTCTATTATACATTGTATCATTATATACATTCCATTATACATTGTATCATTATATACATCCCATTATACATTGTATCATTATATACATTCCATTATACATTGTATCATTATATACATTCTATTATACATTGTATCATTATATACATCCCATTATACATTGTATCATTATATACATTCCATTATACATTGTATCATTATATACATCCCATTATACATTGTATCATTATATACATCCTATTATACATTGTATCATTATATACATCCCATTATACATTGTATCATTATATACATCCCATTATACATTGTATCATTATATACATCCCATTATACATTGTATCATTATATACATCCCATTATACATTGAATCATTATATACATCCCATTATACATTGTATCATTATATACATCCTATTATACATTGTATCATTATATACATTCTATTATACATTGTATCATTATATACATTCTTTTATACATTGTATCATTATATACATCCTATTATACATTGTATCATTATATACATCCTATTATACATTGTATCATTATATACATCCTATTATACATTGTATCATTATATACATTCCATTATACATTGTATCATTATATACATTCCATTATACATTGTATCATTATATACATTCCATTATACATTGTATCATTATATACATTCTATTATACATTGTATCATTATATACATTCCATTATACATTGTATCATTATATACATCCCATTATACATTGTATCATTATATACATCCTATTATACATTGTATCATTATATACATCCTATTATACATTGTATCATTATATACATTCCATTATACATTGTATCATTATATACATGCCATTATACATTGTATCATTATATACATCCTATTATACATTGTATCATTATATACATTCCATTATACATTGTATCATTATATACATCCCATTATACATTGTATCATTATATACATCCCATTATACATTGTATCATTATATACATTCCATTATACATTGTATCATTATATACATCCTATTATACATTGTATCATTATATACATTCCATTATACATTGTATCATTATATACATCCCATTATACATTGTATCATTATATACATCCCATTATACATTGTATCATTATATACATCCCATTATACATTGTATCATTATATACATCCTATTATACATTGTATCATTATATACATTCTATTATACATTGTATCATTATATACATTCTTTTATACATTGTATCATTATATACATCCTATTATACATTGTATCATTATATACATCCTATTATACATTGTATCATTATATACATCCTATTATACATTGTATCATTATATACATTCCATTATACATTGTATCATTATATACATTCCATTATACATTGTATCATTATATACATTCCATTATACATTGTATCATTATATACATTCCATTATACATTGTATCATTATATACATCCTATTATACATTTTAACATTATATACATTCCATTATACATTGTATCATTATATACATTCCATTACACATTGTATCATTATATACATTCTGTTATACATTGTATCATTATATACATTCCATTATACATTGTATCTCTCGCTGTCCTTTCAGAGAGAGAAATAAAAGATTGTGTAAAATAAACAAACAAAACTTTTGATAATAAATGATTTTTTTTTAAAAAAAATACCTAGATCAAGGTTTTCCAGGGTTAGTGTTTGGGTCAAGGTCAGGGTCAAAGGTCAATTTTTTTTTTTTGGTCAGGATTTGTTTTTTAATATTTAAATTAGTATCAGTGTCAGTTATCGGCAGGATAAAAAAACAAAAAAAAACCCCCAAAATGCGCACTATTGTTTCTGGTCCGTACTCCGAGTACAAACTACAACTAACACCCACACACGGGGTGTCGCTGCGATGGTTGGGCGCAGGAGAAGTTGTTTCGGGTTGTTCTTTGGTGGTAGGCGATGGGAGGAGCAAGAAATAGCCAACTAAAGTTTTTATACATAAATTTTAAATTATTTTTATTTACTATTTTGGGCCAGTTTTCCTCTGATGATAATAAGAATCCGGAGACATCCGTTGGTCGTCGCGCAGTCGGGGGATTTGAAAAATGCCGGAAGCGTTAGCTGTATAAAGTCAGGTTGAAATGCAAGTTTTTCCACATTTTTTAGCTTTTTTTTGCATTAGCGTTTAGCTACATTTTTTCTGCATTTTTTACACAAAAAAATAACATTTTGGCTAAAAAAAAAGCCCCAAAACACCAGTTTGCTGCGTTTAACCGCGTTTTGCTCGTTTACCAGCATTTTCACAGCTAAAAAAAAGCTCCTCTAGAAGCCGCTACTTCTGTTTTTTCTTTCCAGCCAAAAAAAACGCCCTGTCAAAAATCGCTGATTAAAGCCTCTGTGTGCACAGACACCTAGGATAACATGCTGGGGAGTTTACTGGCTGTAGAAAAAATTGCCAAAAGCCGAAAACAGCCGCTGTTAAAAACGCCCGGCGTGCGCGAGGACTTACTGTTTGCCACCAAATGAAAGCCCAAATTTGTCCTGAAAACAGGAAAATCCACCCGGATGAGTCCTGATAATCTGTACAGCACAGCGGCTAAATGGTCAGCACTTCCCCCTGGCAGTACTCGGGTCGCTGGTTCAAATCCCAACCACGGCACCACCTGCCTGGAGTTTGCATGTTCTCCCTGTGCCTGCGTGGGTTTCCTCTAAGTACTCCGGTTTCCTCCCACACTCCAAAGACATGCTGGGACGATAATTGGCTCCTGTCTAAATTGTCCCTAGTATGTGTATGTATGACTGTGAGTCAGACTGTAGGCTCCTCAGGGGCGGGGACTGATGTGAATGTACAATATATATGTAAAGTGCTGCGTAAATCGATGGCGCTATATAAGTAGCTGAAATAAATAAAAAATAAAAGTTGCAAAATTTGTGCGCAACTTTAGGCGCAAAGGGGTTAAAGAGGAGATAAACTCAAAAATGAAAAGTCAGTGGCTACAAAAACTGCACAAATACTGCAGCTGCTGACTTCTAAAAGAAAATCAGCCCCCGGAGTCCGGTGCCGCCTTCCTTCTCACTGCTGCGGGTCCCCGGCACCGCCATCTTGGATTTGGGCGTTGGCTGGCACTTCCTGAGGAATCACAGCTGGCTCCCCACTGCGCGAGATTGCGGGGCGCTATGTGACTGATCCCGCAGACTCCTGCCATGTGTGCATGTCCCAGGAGGCTGCAGGCCAGGAGGGGGGGCGGGGTCAGGACAAGTGATGTCATTCATGCCTAGGCAAGAAATGAGGAAGAAGGAGCCAATACTAGTAAAAAGGTACCCGATCCCTATTAAAGAAGAAAAAAAAAAGTGCGGGGGAGGGGAAGATTATTGGCACGTGGGGGGGAGGAGTCATATACCAGAAGTGTTCAGATAATGTATTTAGTTATTCCATTTCCTTTGTTTGTTTGTTTTTGTTACTTTGTTATTTTCTTTCTATTGAATTGACAATAAAAACGGTTTCTGTAAACAGCTGACTTTCTTTTTTTTAAAATTCAAGCGGTGTCAGTTAGACATAGGAGGTTCGGATCGTTCCCAATCGAAATTCTTTCTGTATTTGGAGATTCGGATGTATCCGAATTTCCGAATTACAATAGTCATGCATTTAAATGAATCGGAAATGACGAAAACAAAATCGAATTCGAAATCAAGAATAGAATAAAAGAGTAGAAGAGAAAATAAAAGAATAGAAGAGAAAATAAAAGAATAAAAGAAAAAATAAAAGAATAGAAGAGAAAATAAAAGAATATAAAGAAATATAATAGAACATAAAAGAATAAAATAGAATAGAAAATAAAAGAATAGAATCCGAGATTGTCAGCTCTAACGAGCCGCGCCCTCTGTCTCCTCTTGTACCACATTGTATCGTGACTGTAATGTCCGTCTTCATTTTTTAAAATGCTGAGAAAACTGTTGCCGCCATATAAATCCTGTATAATAATAATAGAAAAATAAAAAAATAAAAAAATAGAATAAAAAATAAAGGAATAGAAAAAATGGATAGAATAAAAAAAAGATAATAAATAAAATAGAAAAGAAATAGAATAGAATATAGCTGCTTTCCAAAATTTTACTGTGGGAGGGGACAGAGACCACCAACTAGTGCAGGAAATCTCCCCATTGTGGGAGGGGCAGAGACACCAACTAGTGCAGGAAATCTCCCCATTGTGGGAGGGGCAGAGACACCAACTAGTGCAGGAAATCTCCCCATTGTGGGAGGGGCAGAGACACCAACTAGTGCAGGAAATCTCCCCATTGTGGGAGGGGCAGAGACACCAACTAGTGCAGGAAATCTCCCCATTGTGGGAGGGGCAGAGACACCAACTAGTGCAGGAAATCTCCCCATTGTGGGAGGGGCAGAGACACCAACTAGTGCAGGAAATCTCCTCATTGTGGGAGGGGCAGAGACACAAACTACTGCAGGGAAATCTCCCGATTGTGGGAGGGGCAGAGACACAAACTACTGCAGGGAAATCTCCCGATTGTGGGAGGGGCAGAGACACAAAACTACTGCAGGAAATCTCCCCATCGTGGGAGGGGCAGAGACACCAACTACTGGAGGGAAAGCTCCCCATCGTGGGAGGGGCAGAGACACAAACTACTGCAGGGAAATCTCCCCCTTGTGGGAGGGGCAGAGACACCAACTACTGAGGGAAATCTCCCCATTGTGGGAGGGGCAGAGACACAAAATACTGCAGAAAATCTCCCCATTGTGGGAGGGGCAGAGACACAAACTACTGCGGGGAAATCTCCCCATTGTGGGAGGGGCAGAGACACAAACTACTGCAGGGAAATCTCCCCATAGTGGGAGGGGCAGAGACACCAACTGCTACAGGGAAATATCCCCATAGTGGGAGGGGCAGAGACACCAACTACTGCAGGAAATCTCCCCATCGTGGGAGGGGCAGAGGACACTGACTACTGGAGGGAAAGCTCCCCATTGTGGGAGGGGCAGAGACACCAACTACTGAGGGAAATCTCCCCATTGTGGGAGGGGCAGAGACACAAAATATTGCAGAAAATCTCCCCATTGTGGGAGGGGCAGAGACACCAACTACCACGGGAAAATCTCCCCATTTTGGGAGGGGCAGAGACACCAACTACCGCGGGAAATCTCCCCATTGTGGGAGGGGCAGAGACACCAACTACCGCTGGAAATCTCTCCATTGTGGGAGGGGCAGAGACACCAACTACCGCTGGAAATCTCCCCATTGTGGGAGGGGCAGAGACACAAACTACTGCGGGGAATCTCCCCATTGTGGGAGGGGCAGAGACACAAACTACTGCGGGGAATCTCCCCATTGTGGGAGGGGATAAATAAAATCAGCACATTTGTATAAATAATTTTTTCTGAAATATCGGTTTTTGGTGGAGTTGACCTTTATCTCTGTATTTCTCCCAAGTGTCCCCTGCACAGTCCCGGGGGGGGTCTGTATTTTGCGTTTGGCGGAGCGGTATCTGTATATATATATATATTTATAGGGCGGTCCGGAAGGTAAGACAATATTTCACCTTAATAAAGCATTGCAGCCATCGGAGCGGCGTGGACGCGGTAATGCGAAGTGGCAGGGCGGGGACGCGGTAATGCGAAGTGGCAGGGCGGGGACGCGGTAATGCGAAGTGGCAGGGCGGAGTGTTTTCACTTTCTCGCCGTCTTAATGGGTTTTGCCAGGTGAAGTTTGGCCGCTCTCCCCCCGCCGGAGCTCGGCGTATATTTTGCCGCGGTGGAATGTGTTTTTCCGACAGAGCCATAAGCGATTCATTTGCTAAATTGAATTATCTGGGTAAGGAGATTTTTGTGTATTTTTGGTTGTGTAGCCTTCCTTCTGAGAGCAACTAAATATTGATAAAATCCAGATGGGAGGCGGAAACGCCGAATTTCATGACTTTTTAAACATTTAAGTTGGTTAACTTTTGGCCCTGACAGATTTTCCGGCTGGAGTGCGGTGTGGAAAGCAATTTGTCATTAGATTCCTGGAGTGGGGAGGGTGTCGCTGGGCCTCGCAGGAGGACACATCGCAGTGATTGCAGAGTCTCTGCTGGGTGACCCGGATTGTACCGAGGAACTCGGGCGAAGCTTCTTACTGGTGACCCGTATTGTAATTATGGAGCAAAACAACACAGGGGGTTAAACCTTCTTCCACCTCTGGATCTAACTACAGTCACCATTCAGCCTCCATTGAGGATTGTCTGCAGGCCTCCAACCAGCTTCTTCTCACTCTGTCCTCAGTCTGTCCTTGGCTTCTCCCCAGCGTCCTCCTAGACCTCAGCTGGTCTTCAAACTTTTCCTAGCCTGACCTCAACCCCTCCATAGCCTGTCCTCAGCTTCTCCACAACCTGTCCTTAGCCTCTTCTCAGTCTGTCCTCAGCTCCTCCATAGCCTGTCCTCAGCCCCTCCATAGCCTGTCCTCAGCCCCTCTATAGCCTGTCCTCAGCTCCTCCATAGCCTGTCCTCAGCTCCGCCATAGCCTGTCCTCAGCCCCTCCATGGCCTGTCCTCAGCTCCTCCATAGCCTGTCCTCAGCCCCTCCATGGCCTGTCCTCATCTCCTCCATAGCCTGTTCTCAGCCCCTCCACAGCCTTTCCTCAACTCCTCCACAGCCTGTCCTCAACTCCTCCACAGCCTTTCCTCAACTCCTCCATAGCCTGTCCTCAACTCCTCCATAGCCTGCCCTCAGCCCCTCCATAGCCTGTCCTCAGCCCCTCCATAGCCTGTCCTCAGCCCCTCCAGAGCCTGTCCTCAACTCCTCCATAGCCTGTCCTCAACTCCTCCATAGCCAGTCCTCAGCCCCTCCATAGCCTGTCCTCAGCCCCTCCATAGCCTGTCCTCAGCTCCTCCATAGCCTGTCCTCAGCTCCTCCATAGCCTGTCCTCAGCCCCTCCATAGCCTGGCCTCAGCCCCTCCATAGCCTGTCCTCAGCTCCTCCATAGCCTGTTCTCAGCTCCTCCATAGCCTGCTCTCAGCTCCTCCATAGCCTGTCCTCAGCCCCTCCATAGCCTGTCCTCAGCTCCTCCATAGTCTGTCCTCAGCCCCTCCATAGCCTGTCCTCAATTCCTCCATAGTCTGTCCTCAGCTCCCCCATAGCCTGTCCTCAGCTCCTCCATAGCCTGTCCTCAGCTCCTCCATAGCCTATCCTCAGTTTCTCCATAGCCTGTCCTCAGCTCCTCCATAGCCTGTCCTCAGCCCCTTCATAGCCTGTCCTCAGCCCCTCCATAGCCTGTCCTCAGCCCCTCCATAGCCTGTCCTCAGCCCCTCCATAGCCTGTCCTTAGCCCCTCCATAGCCTGTCCTCAGCCCCTCCATAGCCTGTCCTCAGCCCCTCCATAGCCTGTCCTCAGCCCCTCCATAGCCTGTCCTCAGCCCCTCCATAGCCTGCTCTCAGCTCCTCCACAGCCTGTCCTCAGCCCCTCCACAGCCTGTCCTCAGCCCCTCCATAGCCTGTCCTCAGCCCCTCCATAGCCTGTCCTCAGCTCCTCAATAGACTGTCGTCAGCTCCTCCATAGCCTGTTCTCAGCCCCTCCATAGCCTGTTCTCAGCTCCTCCATAGCCTGTCGTCAGCTCCTCCATAGCCTGTCCTCAGCTCATCCATAGCCTGTCCTCAGCCCCTCCATAGCCTGTCCTCAGCCCCTCCATAGCCTGTCCTCAGCCCCTCCATAGCCTGTCCTCAGCCCCTCCATAGCCTGTCCTCAGCCCCTCCATAGCCTGCTCTCAGCCCCTCCATAGCCTGCCCTCAGCCCCTCCATAGCCTGGCCTCAGCCCCTCCATAGCCTGTCCTCAGCCCCTCCATAGCCTGTCCTCAGCCCCTCCATAGCCTGTCCTCAGCCCCTCCATAGCCTGTCCTCAGCCCCTCCATAGCCTGTCCTCAGCCCCTCCATAGCCTGTCCTCAGCCCCTCCATTGCCTGTCCTCAGCCCCTCCACAGCCTGTCCTCAGCCCCTCCACAGCCTGTCCTCAGCCCCTCCACAGCCTGTCCTCAGCCCCTCCATAGCCTGTCCTCAGCTCCTCAATAGACTGTCGTCAGCTCCTCCATAGCCTGTTCTCAGCCCCTCCATAGCCTGTCCTCAGCTCCTCCATAGCCTGTTCTCAGCTCCTCCATAGCCTGTCCTCAGCCCCTCCATAGCCTGTTCTCAGCTCCTCCATAGCCTGTCCTCAGCCCCTCCATAGCCTGTTCTCAGCTCCTCCATAGCCTGTCCTCAACTCCTCCATAGCCTGTCCTCAGCTCCTCCATAGCCTGTTCTCAGCTCCTCCATATCCTGTTCTCAGTGGTTTCTGTGCGATTTCCACACGCATCATAATCGCGCCCCGTTCATGCGAACCGCTGAGGGTGTGTATGGTAAGCTGATGAAAATCGGTCCGCAAAACACGCTGCGGTGTTCATAATCGGATTGCATGTGTGAACACCCCCATCCAATTCTGGTGCGGTCCTGCACTTGCGCATGCGGTGCAATTTGAACTGCACAAAACGTACGGCTGACATCGCAGCGCACGGAAATCGCATGTGAATGCACAGAAATGCGGCGCGGTTCCGGAGCGAATCACATGCGATGTGCTGCACCCCCTCAGTGTGGACCCGGGCTCCTCAATCCTGAATTGTGTGGATGTGACCCCCCCCCCCGAACATCTGTCTGACGCGTCGGAGGAGCGCAGGGGATTATGGGAGAACTGTGCGTCCAGATGTATTCCCATCGCCGGGGGTCACGGAGTCAGAGGGGAGATCCGCCTGGAATGGAAATTGGAGGTCAATGCGATTAACCCCCAAATGTCCGTTTAGTCAATATGTCAGCTGCGATTACCGGGAACATTCGCCGAGCCCACCAAGCAGGTGGAGGCGCGTTTTCTGCCGCGGGGCCGTCCGCCGAGGATTAGGACTTTTCCTGCTCACTGACAGATCCGTACGATGTCGGTGTTTGGTGTCACCGGAGGGAATCGCCGAGGTTGGCGTTCCGAGAGCCGCACAATTCACCGACTTCTGTCATTTCACGTCGCCCGTTGTCGCCCCATGACAACTGCGCACTCACTGACCAATGACGGGTTATTTGAGGTGAACGCCAAACGGCTAAATACATATAAGAAATCGGATTTACATGTCAAAGGAGTTGCATTTCTGTCCATCCAGTCACAAGAATTGCACAGCTCTGCCACACAGTACAGCCCTGTCTGGCAGGGGAGGAGACCTGATTTATCTCTGCAGGTTCCTCCCCCCCTCCCAGCTTGGGACAGTGAAAGGAGAAGCAGAAGAATGATGAGCTCATCTCTTTGCTCTCTCCTTCTATCAGCGTGACCCTTGTTAGCACATGAGCGCTGCTTTTTGTCGCCCAGATAACGTCTGACAGAGGCGGTCAGCTTGCTGCAAAAATTGTCAAATTAAAGTATGATCCACCTGGAGAGCCCATCGCTTGCACCTGATACCCTCATAAACTTGGGGGTTGGTGTCATAGAGCCAGTCGGGTCTTGGGGCAGGAGAAGGGCAGATAGGTCTTCCTATGGCTGCAGGGACTGGGAGGCAGGGGGGTCTTTCCTTTGCTTTTAAACTGTTGAGGGGCCGGTGGGTCATCTCATTGCTATTGTTTGGTAGGGGACAGGAGGGTCTTCATGGTGCTTGGTAGGGGGCAGGTGGATCCTCCTATTACCATCGGGTGGTGGGGGGGTAGGTGCTTGTCCCATTGCCATTGGGTGGTGAGGGGGAAGGTGCTTGTCCCATTGCCATTGGGTGGTGAGGGGGTAGGTGCTTGTCCCATTGCCATTGGGTGGTGAGGGGGAAGGTGCTTGTCCCATTGCCATTGGGTGGTGAGGGGGTAGGTGCTTGTCCCATTGCCATTGGGTGGTGAGGGGGAAGGTGCTTGTCCCATTGCCATTGGGTGGTGAGGGGGTAGGTGCTTGTCCCATTGCCATTGGGTGGTGAGGGGGAAGGTGGGTAGTCACATTGCTGTTGGGTGGTAAGAGGGCAGCTAGGTATACCTATTACCATCACCTGGTAGGAGGCAGGTTCTCTTCCCAATGCCATTGGTGGTAGTGGGGCAGGTGGGTTTTCCCATTGCTCTTAGATTGGAGGGGGGCAGGTGGACTTTCCCATGGCCATCAGGTGGTAGGGTGGCAGGGAGCTCTTCCCAATGTCATTTGGCGGTAGGGGAGGGGCAGGTGGGTCTTTCCATTGCTGTTGGGTGGTAGGGGGGCAGGTGGTTTTTCCCATTGCTGTTGGGTGGTAGGGGGGCAGGTGGGTCTAACCATTGCTGTTGGGTGGTAGGGGGGCAGGTGGTTCTTCCCATTGCTGTTGGGTGCTAGGGGGGCAGGTGGGTCTAACCATTGCTGTTACATTGTAGGGGGGCAGGTGGGTCTTCCCATTGCTGTTGGATGGTAGGGGGACAGGTGGGTCTAACCATTGCTGTTGGGTGGTAGGGGGCAGGTGGTTCTTCCCATTGCTGTTGGGTGGTAGGGGGGCAGGTTGTGCTTCCCATTGTTGTTGGGTGGTAGGAGGGCAGGTGGGTCTTCCCATTGTTGTTGGGTGGTAAGGGGGCAGGTGGTTCTTCCCACTGTTGTTGGGTGGTAAGGGGGTGGGTGGTTCTTCCCATTGTTGTTGGGTGGTAGGGGGCAGGTGGTTCTTCCCATTGTTGTTGGCTGGTAGGTGGGCAGGTGGGTCTTTCAATTGCTGTTGGGTGGTAGGGGGGCAGGTGGGTCTTTCAATTGCTGTTGGGTGGTAGGGGGGCAGGTGGTTTTTCCCATTGCTGTTGAGTGGTAGGGGGGCAGGTGGGTCTAACCATTGCTGTTCCCATTGTTGTTGGGTGGTAGGTGGGCAGGTGGGTCTTCCCATTGCTGTTGGGTGGTATGGGGGCAGGTTGTGCTTCCCTTTGTTGTTGGGTGGTAGGGGGGCAGTTGGATCTTCTCATTGTTGTTGGGTGGTAGGAGGGCAGGTGGGTCTAACCATTGTTGTTGGGTGGTAGGAGGGCAGGTGGGTCTTCCCATTGTTGTTGGGTGGTAAGGGGGAGGGTGGTTCTTCCCGTTGTTGTTGGGTGGTAGGGGGCAGGTGGTTCTTCCCATTGTTGTTGGGTGGTAGGGGGGCAGGTGGGTCTTCCCATTGCTGTTAGGTGGTAGGGGGGCAGGTGGTTCTTCCCATTGTTGTTGGGTGGTAGGGGGCATGTGGTTTTTACCATTGTTGGGTGATAGGGGACAGGTGGTTTTTCCCATTGTTGGGTGGTAGGGGGGCAGGTGGTTCTTCCCATTGTTGTTGGGTGGTAGGGGGGCAGGTGGGTCTTCCCATTGTTGTTGGGTGGTAGGGGGGCAGGTGGGTCTTCCCATTGTTGTTGGGTGGTAGGGGGGCAGGTGGGTCTTCCCATTGTTGTTGGGTGGTAGGGGGGCCTTCCCATTGTTGTTGGGTGGTAGGGGGGCAGGTGGGTCTTCCCATTGTTGTTGGGTGGTAGGGGGGCAGGTGGGTCTTCCCATTGTTGTTGGGTGGTAGGGGGGCCTTCCCATTGTTGTTGGGTGGTAGGGGGGCAGGTGGGTCTTCCCATTGTTGTTGGGTGGTAGGGGGGCAGGTGGGTCTTCCCATTGTTGGGTGGTAGGGGGGCAGGTGGGTCTCCACCAGCAGGAATGAGTAAATTCAGCAAACTTTATTATGCCGCAAACTTAGTGTTTTTTCGTCTTTTCTGTGTTTTTTTTTTTTATCGTCATGGGACAAACTCAGTGTCATAAAAATGGTTCCTCTGTAAACCCGCCCACTGTGTGCCACGCCCGGGGCGATCAGCAGGAAAGCGAGGGCGAGGACATGGTGGTCACATGGCTTTGCCACTAAAACATTTTATAATAAAATAACACAAAAATATTCAAATACCAATTTCTGGCCCTTTTCTGTGTATTTCATTATTTTTACAGTAAGACAAAAAAATTGCACAAAAATAGTACAGAGATTTCTAAGGAAACAACACGCGAGAATCCGTCCGCATTTTCCTTATCTGTAACTTTTTGTATAAATTAAAATAAAACGCAAAAAATAACCCAAAAACAGTACTAGAAAAAAAATCAGAAAGTGTTCAAAGCGCACAGAAAATGTAAATCTGCCCATTAACCCTCATATAAACGTTACGCAGTTTATAAGATCGGTAAAAGACCGCGGTCCACCCGTGTGTGGTGCGATTGTGTCCTATAACAACCCCCATAGCTGTGGATATTCTCCTTCCTGAGGAAGACATCTAGAAGTGTTGAAGTCAACTTCATCTATTATTTCCTGGAGGAGGGAAATCCATATTTTTCCTGCTTTAAATGAAAAGTCAAAAGTCAGTTCTCAAAATTTTGGCAAAAAAAAAAATGATACATTTCCTTCACTCTAATTAATACAACAAATACAGGAGGGTCTTCTCATGATTGACGGATATCCCGGGGGTACAGGAGGGTCTTCTCATGATTGACGGATATCCCGGGGGTACAGGAGGGTCTTCTCATGATTGACGGATATCCCGGGGGTACAGGAGGGTCTTCTCATGATTGACGGATATCCCGGGGGTACAGGAGGGTCTTCTCATGATTGACGGATATCCCGGGGGTACAGGAGGGTCTTCTCATGATTGACGGATATCCCGGGGGTACAGGAGGGTCTTCTCATGATTGACGGATATGCCGGGGGTACAGGAGGGTCTTCTCAAGATTGACGGATATCCCGGGGGTACAGGAGGGTCTTCTCATGATTGACGGATATCCCGGGGGTACAGGAGGGTCTTCTCATGATTGACGGATATCCCAGGGGTACAGGAGGGTCTTCTCATGATTGACGGATATCCCGGGGGTACAGGAGGGTCTTCTCATGATTGACGGATATCCCAGGGGTACAGGAGGGTCTTCTCATGATTGACGGATATCCCGGGGGTACAGGAGGGTCTTCTCATGATTGACGGATATCCCGGGGGTATAGGAGGGTCTTCTCATGATTGATGGATATCCCAGGGGTACAGGAGGGTCTTCTCATGATTGACGGATATCCCAGGGGTACAGGAGGGTCTTCTCATGATTGACGGATATCCCGGGGGTACAGGAGGGTCTTCCAATGATTGACAGATATCCCGGGGGTACAGGAGGGTCTTCTCATGATTGACGGATATCCCGGGGGTACAGGAGGGTCTTCTCATGATTGACGGATATCCCGGGGGTACAGGAGGGTCTTCTCATGATTGACGGATATCCCGGGGGTACAGGAGGGTCTTCTCATGATTGACGGATATCCCGGGGGTACAGGAGGGTCTTCTCATGATTGACGGATATCCCGGGGGTACAGGAGGGTCTTCTCATGATTGATGGATATCCCGGGGGTACAGGAGGGTCTTCCAATGATTGACGGATATCCCGGGGGTACAGGAGGGTCTTCTCATGATTGACGGATATCCCGGGGGTACAGGAGGGTCTTCTCATGATTGACGGATATGCCGGGGGTACAGGAGGGTCTTCTCAAGATTGACGGATATCCCGGGGGTACAGGAGGGTCTTCTCATGATTGACGGATATCCCGGGGGTACAGGAGGGTCTTCTCATGATTGACGGATATCCCAGGGGTACAGGAGGGTCTTCTCATGATTGACGGATATCCTGGGGGTACAGGAGGGTCTTCTCATGATTGACGGATATCCCAGGGGTACAGGAGGGTCTTCTCATGATTGACGGATATCCCGGGGGTACAGGAGGGTCTTCTCATGATTGACGGATATCCCGGGGGTATAGGAGGGTCTTCTCATGATTGATGGATATCCCAGGGGTACAGGAGGGTCTTCTCATGATTGACGGATATCCCAGGGGTACAGGAGGGTCTTCCCATGATTGACGGATATCCCGGGAGTACAGGAGGGTCTTCTCATGATTGACGGATGTCCCGGGAGTACAGGAGGGTCTTCTCATGATTGACAGATATGCCGGGAGTACAGGAGGGTCTTCTCATGATTGACGGATATCCCGGGGGTACAGGAGGGTCTTCTCATGATTGACGGATATCCCGGGGGTACAGGAGGGTCTTCTCATGATTGACGGATATCCCGGGGGTACAGGAGGGTCTTCTCATGATTGACGGATATCCCGGGGGTACAGGAGGGTCTTCTCATGATTGACGGATATCCCGGGGGTACAGGAGGGTCTTCTCATGATTGACGGATATCCCGGGGGTACAGGAGGGTCTTCCAATGATTGACGGATATCCCGGGGGTACAGGAGGGTCTTCTCATGATTGACGGATATCCCAGGGGTACAGGAGGGTCTTCCAATGATTGACGGATATCCCGGGGGTACAGGAGGGTCTTCTCATGATTGACGGATATCCCGGGGGTATAGGAGGGTCTTCTCATGATTGACGGATATCCCGGGGGTACAGGAGGGTCTTCTCATGATTGATGAATATCCCAGGGGTACAGGAGGGTCTTCTCATGATTGACGGATATCCCGGGGGTACAGGAGGGTCTTCTCATGATTGACGGATATCCCGGGGGTACAGGAGGGTCTTCTCATGATTGACGGATATCCCAGGGGTACAGGAGGGTCTTCCAATGATTGACGGATATCCCGGGGGTACAGGAGGGTCTTCTCATGATTGACGGATATCCCGGGGGTACAAGAGGGTCTTCTCATGATTGACGGATATCCCGGGGGTACAGGAGGGTCTTCTCATGATTGACGGATATCCCGGGGGTACAGGAGGGTCTTCTCATTATTGACGGATATCCCGGGGGTACAGGAGGGTCTTCTCATGATTGACGGATATCCTGGGGGGTACAGGAGGGTCTTCTCATGATTGACGGATATCCCGGGGTACAGGAGGGTCTTCTCATGATTGACGGATATCCCGGGGGTACAGGAGGGTCTTCTCATTATTGACGGATATCCCAGGGGTACAGGAGGGTCTTCTCATGATTGACGGATATCCCGGGGGTACAGGAGGGTCTTCTCATGATTGACGGATATCCCGGGGGTACAGGAGGGTCTTCTCATGATTGACGGATATCCCGGGGGTACAGGAGGGTCTTCCAATGATTGACGGATATCCCGGGGGTACAGGAGGGTCTTCTCATGATTGACGGATATCCCGGGGGTATAGGAGGGTCTTCTCATGATTGATGGATATCCCAGGGGTACAGGAGGGTCTTCTCATGATTGACGGATATCTCGGGGGTACAGGAGGAAGTCTTCTCATGATTTACGGATATTCCGGGGGTACAGGAGGGTCTTCCAATGATTGACGGATATCCCGGGGGTACAGGAGGGTCTTCTCATGATTGACGGATATCCCGGGGGTATAGGAGGGTCTTCTCATGATTGATGGATATCCCAGGGGTACAGGAGGGTCTTCTCATGATTGACGGATATCTCGGGGGTACAGGAGGAAGTCTTCTCATGATTTACGGATATTCCGGGGGTACAGGAGGGTCTTCTAATGATTGACGGATATCCCGGGGGTACAGGAGGGTCTTCTCATGATTGACGGATATCCCAGGGGTACAGGAGGGTCTTCTCATGATTGACGGATATCCCGGGGGTACAGGAGGGTCTTCTCATGATTGACGGATATCCCGGGGGTACAGGAGGGTCTTCTCATGATTGACGGAAATCCCGGGGGTACAGGAGGGTCTTCTCATGATTGACGGATATCCCGGGGGTACAGGAGGGTCTTCTCATGATTGACGGATATCCCGGGGGTACAGGAGGGTCTTCCTATGATTGACGGATATCCCGGGGGTACAGGAGGGAGTCTTCTCATGATTTACGGATATTCCAGGGGTACAGGAGGGTCTTCTCATGATTGACGGATATCCCGGGGGTACAGGAGGGTCTTCTCATGATTGACGGATATCCCGGGGGTACAGGAGGGTCTTCCCATGATTGACGGATATCCCGGGGGTACAGGAGGGTCTTCTCATGATTGACGGATATCCCGGGGGTACAGGAGGGTCTTCTCATGATTGACGGATATCCCGGGGGTACAGGAGGGTCTTCTCATGATTGACGGATATCCCGGGGGTACAGGAGGGTCTTCTCATGATTGACGGATATCCCGGGGGTACAGGAGGGTCTTCTCATGATTGACGGATATCCCGGGGGTACAGGAGGGTCTTCTCATGATTGACGGATATCCCGGGGGTACAGGAGGGTCTTCTCATGATTGACGGATATCCCTGGGGTACAAGAGGGTCTTCTCATGATTGACGGATATCCCGGGGGTACAGGAGGCAGTCTTCCCATGATTGACGGATATCCCGGGGGTACAGGAGGGTCTTCTCATGATTGACAGATATGCCGGGGGTACAGGAGGGTCTTCTCATGATTGACAGATATGCCGGGGGTACAGGAGGGTCTTCTCATGATTGACGGATATCCCGGGAGTACAGGAGGGTCTTCTCATGATTGACAGATATGCCGGGAGTACAGGAGGGTCTTCTCATGATTGATGGATATCCCGGGGGTACAGGAGGGTCTTCTCATGATTGACAGATATCCCGGGGGTATAGGAGGGTCTTCTCATGATTGACGGAGGCAGTCTTCTCATTAGTGAAGGGTGGCGGTGGGGTTAGAGGCGGTCTTCTCATTATTGAAGGGTGGCTGTGGGGGTAGAGGTGGTCTTCTCATTATTGAAGGGTGGCAGTGTGGGGGTAGAGGCAGTCTTCTCATTACTGAAGGATGACGGTGGGAGTAGAGGTGGTCTTCTCATTATTGAAGGGTGGTGGTGGGGGTACAGGTGGTCTTTTCATTATGAAGGGTGGTGGTGGGAGTAGAGGTGGTCTTCTCATTATTGAATGGTGGCGGTGGGGGTAGAGGTGGTCTTCTCATTAGTGAAGGGTGGCAGTGGGGGTAGAGGTGGTCTTCTCATTATTGAAGGGTGGTGGTGGAGGTAGAGGTGGTCTTCTCATTATTGAAGGGTGGCAGTTGGGGTAGAGGCGGTCTTCTCATTAGTGAAGGGTGGCGGTGGGGTTAGGGGTGGTCTTCTCATTATTGAAGGGTGGCGTTGGGGTTAGAGGCGATCTTCTCATTATCGAAGGGTGGCAGTGGGGGTAGAGGTGGTCTTCTCATTATTGAAGGGTGGTGGTGGAGGTAGAGGTGGTCTTCTCATTATTGAAGGGTGGCAGTTGGGGTAGAGGCGGTCTTCTCATTAGTGAAGGGTGGCGGTGGGGGTAGAGGTTGTCTTCTCATTAGTAAAGGGTGGTGGTGGAGGTAAAGGTGGTCTTCTCATTAGTGAAGGGTGGCGGTGGGGGTAGAGATGGTCTTTCATTATTGATGAATGGCAGCGGGATAGAGGTGGTTTTCTCATTATTGAAGGGTGGCAGTGTGGGGGTAGAGGTGGTCTTCTTGTTAGTGAAGGGTGGCGGTGGAGTTAGAGGTGGTCTTCTCATTAGTGAATGGTGGTGGTGGGGGTAGAGGTGGTCTTCTCATTAGTGAATGGTGGTGGTGGGGGTAGAAGCGGTCTTTTCATTATTGAAGGGTGGCGGTGGGGTTAGAGGCAGTTTTCTCAATATTGAAGGGTGGTGGTGGGGGTAGATGTGGTCTTCTCGTTAGTGAAGGGTAGCGGTGGGGTTAGGGGTGGTCTTCTCATTATTGAAGGGTGGCGGTGGGGGTAGAGGCGATCTTCTCATTATGGAAGGGTGGCAGTGGGGGTAGAGGCAGTCTTCTCATTAGTGAAGGGTGGCGGTCGGGGTAGATGTGGTCTTCTCGTTAGTGAAGGGTGGCAGTGGGGGTAGAGGCAGTCTTCTCATTAGTGAATGGTGGCGGTGGAGGTAGAGGTCGTCTTCTCATTACTGAAGGGTGGCGGTGGGGGTAGAGGCAGTCTTCTCATTAGTGAATGGTGGCGGTGGGGGTAAAGGTGGTCTTCTCATTACTGAAGGGTGGCGGTGGGGTTAGAGGCAGTCTTCTCACTATTGAAGGGTGGTGGTGGAGGTAGAGGTGGTCTTCTCATTACTGAAGGGTGGCGGTGGGGTTAGAGGCAGTCTTCTCATTAGTGAAGGGTGGCGGTAGGGTTAGAGGCAGTCTTCTCATTACTGAAGGGTGGCGGTGGGGGTAAAGGTGGTCTTCTCATTAGTGAAGGGTGGCGGTAGGGATAGAGGCAGTCTTCTCATTACTGAATGGTGGCGGTGGGGGTAGAGGTGGTCTTCTCATTAGTGAAGGGTGGCGGTAGGGATAGAGGCAGTCTTCTCATTAGTGAAGGGTGGCGGTGGGGGTAAAGGTGGTCTTCTCATTAGTGAAGGGTGGTGGTGGAGGTAGAGGTTGTCTTCTCATTAGTGAATGGTGGCGGTGGGGGTAAAGGTGGTCTTCTCATTAGTGAAGGATGGCGGTGCGGGTAGAGGCGGTCTTTTCATTATTGAAAGGTTGCAGTGCGGGTAGAGGTGGTCTTCTCATTAGTGAAGGGTCACGGTGGTGGTAGTGGTGGTCTTTTCAAGTTGGGGGGGGGGAGGGGTGGTTTTCTCATTATTGAAGGGTGGCAGTGAGAGTATAGGTGATCTTCTCATTATTGAACGGTGGTGGTGGGGGTAGAGGTGGTCTTCTCATTATTGAAGGGTGGTCTTCTCATGGTCTTCTCATTATTGAAGGGTGGTGGTGGGGGTAGAGGCGATCTTCTCATTATTGAAGGGTGGTGGTGGCGGTAGAGGCGATCTTCTCATTATGGAAGGGTGGTGGGGGGGTAGAGATGGTCTTCTCATTATTGAAGGGTGGTCTTCTCATGGTCTTCCCATTATTGAAGGGTGGTGGTGGTGGTAGAGGCAATCTTCTCATTATTGAAGGGTGGCAGTGGGGGTAGAGGTGGTCTTCTCATTATTGA
Organism: Staurois parvus; assembly: GCF_062004578.1. Lineage (NCBI taxonomy): Eukaryota > Metazoa > Chordata > Amphibia > Anura > Ranidae > Staurois > Staurois parvus. The sequence continues at coordinate 31,629 of NW_028319426.1, forward strand.
AGGGTGGTCTTCTCATGGTCTTCTCATTATTGAAGGGTGTTGGTGGGGGTAGAGATGGTTTTTTCATTATTGAAGGGTGGTGGTGGGGGTAGAGATGGTTTTTTCATTATTGAAGGGTGGTGGTGGGGGTAGAGATGGTTTTTTCATTATTGAAGGGTGGTGGTGGGGGTAGAGGCAATCTTCTCATTATTGAAGGGTGGCAGTGGGGGTAGAGGTGGTCTTCTCATGGTATTCTCATTATTGAAGGGTGGTGGTGGGGGTAGAGATGTTTTTTTCATTATTGAAGGGTGGTGGTGGTGGTAGAGGCGATCTCATTATTGATGGGTGGTGGTAGAGGTGATCTCATTATTGAAGGGTGGTCTTCTCATGGTCTTCTCATTATTGAAGGGTGGCGATGGGTGTAGAGGCGATCTTTTCATTATTGAAGGGTGGTGGTGGGGGTAGAGATGGTCTTCTCATTATTGAAGGGTGGTGGTGGTGGTAGAGGCGATCTCATTATTGATGGGTGGTGGTGGTGGTAGAGGTGATCTCATTATTGAAGGGTGGTGGTGGTGGTAGAGGTGATCTCATTATTGAAGGGTGGTCTTCTCATGGTCTTCTCATTATTGAAGGGTGACGATGAGGGTAGAGATGGTCTTCTCATTATTGAAGGGTGGTGGTGGTGGTAGAGGCGATCTCATTATTGATGGGTGGTGGTAGAGGTGATCTCATTATTGAAGGGTGGTCTTCTCATGGTCTTCTCATGGTCTTCTCATGGCCGCAGGCCGTATGACTTGTTCATATTACGAAGGTTCACTTGCAGCTTATAAAATTTGAAGCTCTGGCGATAATACCCGCTGAGGAGGGACGCCAGTATGTTGTGTATGTGTGAAACCCGCGGGATAATGATTTCATTAAATCTGGATCGGCGCCTTGGAGCTGCGTCCTGTGATGTTGGCGTTCCTCTTCCATGTTGATGGAATTAATCCCTCTCCACATTGCAGCTCTGTGAGGTCACCGCTGGGCCGCCGAGTCTCATAGGCTGAGTTCACTGTACGCCCGAGCGGTCGGGGGGGGGGGGGGATAAACGCTAATAATGAAATCCTCCGCCGTGTGCCGCTCTGACGGGCCGAACGTCTTCATAAAACCAAATCAACTTTTCATCGGCTTTCTATCATTGTGCGAACGTTCCTTCAACGATCGGCGCTAATGAGATCACGTTCTAGAACGGCGCAGTAAGTCCGGACCTTGGAGGCCACGCGTCTAATCCTGTCCAGAGAGAGTTGGCGGCATCCCGCTAAGGAGGACCCTTAACACAGATCTCTCACCTGTCAGCTCCTGCACACTGCTTTGTATGGCTCTGCATAGCAGCATGCGTACAGTGAAACATGCACAGCACACAGGTAACCCTTTGATCACCCCAGATGTTAAGCCCTTCCTGCCCAGTGCCATTAGTACAGTGTCAGGGCTTTTTATTACTGTATTGGTGTCACTGGGGATGTCAGTGACACCAAGTCAGTCCCCCCCCCAGTGTCAGAATGCCCGCCGCAGTCCCGCTAAAAGTCGCTGATCGCCTCCATTACTAGTAAACAAAAAAAAAATTCCTGTATCTATCCCGCCATTTGTAGACGCGATAACTTTCACGTAAACCAATTCATTTGTCTTTTTGTAGCGAAGACACGGAGCGGGAGACACGGGAGACACGGAAGACACGGAGCGGGAGACACGGGAGACACGGAAGACACGGAGGGGGAGACACGGAAGACACGGAGCGGGAGACACAGAAGACACGGAGCGGGAGACACGGAAGACACGGAGCGAGAGACACGGAAGACACGGAGCGGGAGACACGGAAGACACGGAGCGGGAGACACAGAAGACACGGAGCGGGAGACACGGAAGACACGGAGCGGGAGACACGGAGCGGGAGACACGGAAGACACGGAGCGGGAGACACGGAAGACACGGAGCGGGAGACACGGAAGACACGGAGCGGGAGACACGGAAGACACGGAGCGGGAGACACGGAAGACACGGAGCGAGAGACACGGAAGACACGGAGCGGGAGACACGGAGACACGGAAGACACGGAGCGGGAAACATTTTGGCCGAAATTTATGACGAAATTAGATTTTTTACATTTTTTTACTGGATGTGTTTTATAGCAAAAAGTCAAAAATATTGTTTTTTCCTCAAAACTGTCCGTCTTTTTTTTTATAGCGCAAAAAATAAAAAACGAACAGCAATCCAATACCGCGGAAAGAAAGCTACATTTGTGGGGAAGAAAGGAGTTTCGGATCAATTTGTCAATTTGTTAATTTCGTTGCATTTGATACGATAGTAGATTCGTTTCTTTTATTCGTTTTTGACCGGATTTGAATGTTTCCAATGGATTCGAAGTATTCTAATTGAATTCAAATAAAAAATATCGAATCGATCCGTATTCATTGTGAAGAGTAGCTGGGTCTATTCTATTCGAAATTAAAATATTAGAAAATGGTTATTTTTTTTCTATTTTATTTCATTCTAATCTATTTAGTGTTTGTATTCCGTTCTATTCTTTTCTATTCTATTCCTTTAATTTTTACTGTATTTTATTCTACTCTATTCTTTTCTATTCTGTTTTATTCTATTTTATAATTTTTGAAAGTCGAATTTTGGAAGACAGCTTTATTCTTTCCATTTTATTCAATTCTATTCTATTCTTTTCTATTCTTTTTTTATCATAGTCTTCTATTTTCTATTTTATTCTGTTCTGTTTTACTCTATTCTATTCTTTTCGAAATTTGAAATTTCAGAAGACGGCTTTATTTTTTCTATCTTATTCAATTCTATTCTATTCTTTTCTTTTATTTTCCATTCTTTCCTATTCTATTCTATTACTTTATTTTCTATTCTATTTGATTATATTCTTCTGTTTTCTATTGTATTTTGTTCTGTTTTCTATTCATTTGTATTCTGTTTTATTTCATTCTTTTCAAAATTCAGAGTATATATATATACTGTACGTTGAAATGCTTTTTTATTACAAAATATATGAAAAATATTTAAAAAAATAAATTTTCAAAAATACTGTATGTCTTTAAAAATACATTTAATCTACATTTTTGGAATGCATTTACAAATATATGTAAACATTACTTTTTTAGATGTTAAAAAAAATCTGAAAAAAATATATTTTTAAAAAATATTTTGCATATATTTTGTAATGTATAAAAAACGCTTTTCAACATGCAGTATGTATATATTATTATTTTTTTTTTTTTAATGTATTTATTTATTTGTTAATATATTGAATACGGTCAAAATTGTAATATTTCAAATACATGTCAATATATTTGGGAAGAATATTTAAAAAATTGGTCTCACTTTGTAAATAGGCCCCTTGTGATGTGCAGGTTCCTATGAGGGGCCGCAATAAAATGCTCCATACAGGGCCAGGCCCGGGAGGTAGGCAGAACCCACATGGAAGAAAAATATATTTTAAAAATATTCTTGACATATATTTAAAATACTACAATTTTGGCCGTATTCAATATATATATATATATACTGTACGTTGAAATGCTTTTTTATTACAAAATATACGAAAAATATTTTCAAAAATACTGTATGTCTTTAAAAATACATTTAATCTACATTTTTGGAATGCATTTACAAATATATGTAAAAATGACTTTTTTATAAGTTAAAAAAAATCTGAAAAATATATTTAAAAAAATATATTTTTAAAAATATTTTTCATATATTTTGTAATATATGTATATAATATTTTTTTATTATTTTTTTAAAATGTATTTATTTATTTTTTTGATATATTGAATACGCTCAAAATTGTAATATTTCAAATACATGTCAATATATTTGGGAAGAATATTTTAATATTATATTTCAAATATATTTTTCTTCCACGTGGGAAGAGGCGGCTGGCGTGGGAACTTTCGCACAAGAAGGGGGGGCGCTTTAGGGCGGGACCTGCAACCTATGTTGCTCAAGTAGTCCAAAGTAGTGTTGGGCTGACTGTTCATGCAGGGGCAAACTGACAACTCATTGGGCCCCCGGGCAATAGGGGATCATGGGGCCCCTGTGTCCTCGCCCACCCTCAAACCACACCCAAAAAAGCCTATAAAAGGTACCAGGGGCGTCTCATGGGGCCCCCTACTGACCCCGGGCCCTCTGGCAGTGCCTGAGTTCCCAAATGGTCAGTCCACCTCTGCGTTCATGTGTTCACCCACCGCATCCCACAATGCACCGTGCCCTACTCATTCACATGGGGGGGCGGGATCTGGGGGCCCCCTTGTTAAAGGGGGCTTCCAGAATCCAATAAGCCCCTCTGCCCGCAGACCCCCACAACCATTTGTGGGGAAGAGGCCCTTGTCCCCATCAAGATGGGAACAAGGTGATTTGTTGGGGGGGAGAACCCTCCCATGTTGAGGGGATGTGGTCTGGTATGGTTCGGGGGGGGGGGCGCTCTCTCGTCCCCCCCCCTCCTTTCCTCACCTGCCAGGCTGCATGCTGGGATAGGGGTCTGGAATGGATTTTGGGGGCCGTTTTAAAAATTATTTTGGCATGGGGGTTCCCCTCCAAATCTATACCAGACCCGAAGGGCTTGGTATGGATGGGGGGAGGGGGGACTCCACGCCGTTTTTAAAACTTTTTGTTGGCAATGCTGACAATTTTTTTTCCATTTGGCTGTCAGCAGGGAACCCCACCGACACCAGGAACCCCACCGACACCAGGAACCCCACCGACACAAGGAACCCCACCGACACCAGGAACCCCACCGACACCAGGAACCCCACCGACACAAGGAACCCCACCGACACAAGGAACCCCACCGACACCAGGAACCCCACCGACACCAGGAACCCCACCGACACAAGGAACCCCACCGACACCAGGAACCCCACCGACACCAGGAACCCCACCGACACCAGGAACCCCACCGACACAAGGAACCCCACCGACACAAGGAACCCCACCGACACCAGGAACCCCACCGACACAAGGAACCCCACTGACACAAGGAACCCCACCGACACCAGGAACCCCACCGACACAAGGAACCCCACTGACACAAGGGACCCCACTGACACCAGGAACCCCACCGACACCAGGAACCCCACCGACACAAGGAACCCCACTGACACAAGGAACCCCACCGACACAAGGAACCCCACCGACACCAGGAACCCCACCGACACAAGGAACCCCTCTGACACAAGGGACCCCACCGACACAAGGAACCCCACCGACACCAGGAACCCCACCGACACAAGGAACCCCACTGACACAAGGGACCCCACCGACACCAGGAACCCCACCGACACCAGGAACCCCACCGACACAAGGAACCCCACCGACACAAGGAACCCCACCGACACCAGGAACCCCACCGACACAAGGAACCCCACCGACACCAGGAACCCCACCGACACAAGGAACCCCACCGACACAAGGAACCCCACCGACACCAGGAACCCCACTGACACCAGGAACCCCACCGACACAAGGAACCCCACCGACACCAGGAACCCCACTGACACAAGGAACCCCACCGACACCAGGATCCCCACCGACACCAGGAACCCCACCGACACCAGGAACCCCACCGACACCAGGAACGCCCACCGACACCAGGAACGCCCACCGACACCAGGAACCCCACCGACACAAGGAACCCCACTGACACAAGGAACCCCACTGACACAAGCAACCTGACACCAGGAACCCCACTGACACAAGGAACCCCACTGACACAAGCAACCTGACACCAGGAACCCCACTGACACCAAGAACCCCACTGACATAAGGAACCCCACTGACAGCAGAAACCCCACCGACACAAGGAACCCCACCGACACAAGGAACCCCACCGACACAAGGAACTCCACCTACACAAGGAACTCCACCGACACAAGGAACCCCACCGACACAAGGAACTCCACCGACACAAGGAACCCCACCGACACAAGGAACCCCTCTGCCACCAGAAGCCCCACTGGCACAAGGAACCCCACCGACACAAGGAACCCCGCCGACACCAGGAACCCCACCGACACCAGGAACCCCACTGACACCAGGAACCCCACCGACACAAGGAACTCCACCGACACAAGGAACTCCACCGACACAAGGAACCCCACCGACACAAGGAACCCCACCGACACAAGGAACCCCTCTGCCACCAGAAGCCCCACCGGCACAAGGAACCCCACCGACACAAGGAACCCCGCCGACACCAGGAACCCCACCGACACAAGGAACCCCACTGACACCAGGAACCCCGCCGACACAAGGAACCCCGCTGACACCAGGAACCCCACCGACACAAGGAACCCCACTGACACCAGGAACCCCGCCGACACAAGGAACCCCGCTGACACCAGGAACCCCACCGACACAAGGAACCCCTCTGCCACCAGAAGCCCCACTGGCACAAGGAACCCCACTGACAGCAGGAACCCCACTGACACAAGGAACCCCGCCGACACCAGGAACCCCACCGACACAAGGAACCCCACTGACACCAGGAACCCCACCGACACAAGGAACCCCGCCGACACCAGGAACCCCACCGACACAAGGAACCCCTCTGACAGCAGGAACCCCACCGACACCAGGAACCCCACTGACACAAGGAACCCCACTGACACAAGCAACCTGACACCAGGAACCCCACTGACACCAGGAACCCCACTGACACAAGGACCCCTCTGACACCAGGAACCCCACTGACAGCAGGAAATGGATGTTTCCTGAGTGACTTCATCATAGAACCCCGCCGGATTGTAGTCACTGAGCGGGATCTCACCACACACTCAGATGCCGGAAGATATCGCTCGGTAGTTCGGTTTGTGTCTGAAGTTTGCGGTCGAACATTCTGGAGGTTCCAATGTTCAATCTCAAACCGAACAGGAGGGTGTTCCACCCATCACTGGTCCGAAGCTCATGGGGGGGGGGGTGCATTGTGTCCTCTTCACCTTGGGTGACTCCATCAGTCCCCCCCCCGTTCCCCCCAGATATCGGGGACAGCGAGGGAAGTGACTCATCCCGCGTCGCGCCGATCCGATTACCGCCAAAGACTTTCTATCTTGATAAGGAATGAAATGATAATCAGACCAAGAGCCGGAGGACGGTCCGCGGGGGGGGGGGGGGGTAAAGTGGATCAATCTGGATTTGGGGGTCTATTTATAGCGAATGTTCTGGCCGCGGCGGCCCTTTGCGGGCGATCCGACCGCCGCATCTCCTGGTAACAATGTAACGCGTCCTAGAGCAGATGTAGCGCCAACAATGATTCCCCGAGCGGGGGAGGGGGGGGGATTACGGCATCAGATCCATATCATGAACTCTTCACTGTCTTGTGTGGGGGGGGGATGGAGACCACCGGGAGGAAATCCACCGTCCGCGGGGGGAGGGGAGAGAAAACTTTATAGAAACGAGCGATATGCGCCTTTCCTGGATACACCGCAATGGGGGAGGGGCTTAACGAAGGGTGTCATCAGTGTAAGAATTATTTCAGCACATATACAGCGCTGTGAAAAAGTATTCGCCCCCTTCCTTATAGTTTTTATTTTGTTTTGCAACTACGTCACACTTCTCGGTTCTCACTGCGACCTGAAAGACTGCGACTTACGGAGCGACTTACGGAGCGACTTACCGGAGCGACTTACGGAGCGACTTACGGAGCGACTTACCGGAGCGACTTACGGGAGCAACTTACCGGAGCAGCTTACCGGAGCGACTTACGGAGCGACTTACCGGAGCAACTTACAGAGCGGCTTACCGGAGCGGCTTACCGGAGCGACTTACGGAGCGACTTACGGAGCGACTTACAGGAGCGACTTACCGGAGCGACTTACGGAGCGACTTACAGAGCGGCTTACCGGAGCGGCTTACCGGAGCGACTTACCGGAGCAGCTTACCGGAGCGACTTACGGAGCGACTTACGGAGCGACTTACAGTGCGACTTACGGGAGCAACTTACCGGAGCAGCTTACCGGAGCGACTTACGGAGCGACTTACCGGAGCAACTTACAGAGCGGCTTACCGGAGCGGCTTACCGGAGCGACTTACGGAGCGACTTACGGAGCGGCTTACCGGAGCGACTTACAGGAGCGACTTACCGGAGCGGCTTACCGGAGCGACTTACGGAGCGGCTTACCGGAGCGGCTTACCGGAGCGACTTACAGGAGCGACTTACAGGAGCGACTTACAGAGCGACTTACCGGAGCGGCTTACCGGAGCAGCTTACCGGAGCGACTTACAGGAGCGACTTACAGGAGCGACCTACAGAGCAATTTACAGAGCGACTTACCGGAGTGACTTACAGAGCGAGTTACCGGAGCGACTTACAGAGCGACTTACAGAGCAACTTACAGAGCAACTTACAGAGCGACTTACAGAGCGACTTACAGAGCGACTTTGCCAGGCGACTTGAGTACTACTTTGAAGAACTACTTTGCGACTTTGAAGCAAATTTCAGGGAATGCTGGGTAATCTTCCCGTCATGTCGGATTCAAATCACATCAATATAAATGAGGATCCCGACTTGGAGGCGTCTTCCATTGAAGTCTATGGGCACAAGTCGGATAGAAGTCGCCTGGAAGTAGCACAGGAACCTTTTATAAAGACGGAGCGACTTCCGTAGTGCTAATGAAGACGGCTCTCATTGACTAACATAGGATTTCACATGTCATGCGACTTGGGGGGTCTCACAAGTCAGATCCCAAGACCCGGCAGTGTGAACTGAGCATGACTAGTCTCGGCTCACACTACTGTGACCTGAAAGTCGTGCAACTTACAGTGTGACTTTACCAGGCGACTTGAGTACTACTTTCAGGGAATGCTGGGTAATCTTCCCATCATGTCGGATCCAAATCACATCAATATAGATGAGGATCCCGACTTGGAGGCGACTTCCATTGAAGTCTATGGGCACAAGTCGGGTAGAAGTCACCTTGAAGTAGCACCGGAACCTTTTCTAAAGTCGCAGCGACTTCAGGGGTGCTAATTAGGACGGCTCTCATTGACTAACATGGGATTTCACATGTCATGTGACTTGGGGGGTCTCACAAGTCGGATCCCAAGTCGTGGCAATGTGAACCGGAATGGAAGTCGCCTCCAAGTCGGATCCTCGTCTATATTGATGTGATTTGGATCCGACATGACAGGAAGATTACCCAGCATTCCCTGAATGTCGCTTCAGAGTCGCTTCATAGTAGTACTCAAGTCAATGAGAGCCGTCCTAATTAGAACTACTGAAGTCGCTGCGACTGTAGAAAAGGTTCCGGTGCTGCTTCAAGGCGACTTCTATCCCACTTGTGCCCATAGACTTCAATGGAAGTCGCTCCAAGTCGGATCCCCCTCTATATTGAAGTGATTTGGATCTGACATTACAGGAAGATTACCCAGCATTCCCTGAACCTGGTAAATGATGACCCCGCACCTCGCTAGGACTGGACAGTATTGGGGTCCCATGGGGGGGGTACTGTTGAGCGGATGATCCCCGCAGAGCGCTGCGTCAGCCCGGAACACGAGCGCGGCTCGCGAGGCTTGATCATGTTCCCCAATGATTGTAATTCACATCTGATCCGTATTCCGTCCATTGTAGGAGCGTTGGGCCCCGGCCCTGCACCTCCCACTCCGGGAAACTTCTAATGCCGCCGATGATGTGTGAAGTTTTGCCAAGAATAAAAAATGAATCCCCTTTAATTGGCCCATTCTGTGCGTCGGGACGGCGAGGCCAGAAATCACCTGTGTTATTGTAACTGGACGCTAATTCACAGCAAATGTCAGCAGGCGGCTCCGGTTACACCGAGCGAGGAAATGCATCACCAGGGCCAGCGGAGAGCCTGCCTGAGACCGCCGTGGGACGCATCCAGAGAGCACAATGCAGGCGCCTTACACCAGGGAGCTGAGGGATGGAAATTCCACTCAAGTGCTTCCATAAGCGACACATTTCAAGTGAGCAAGATAACATCCTGAAATATTTCCTCTACACAGTCCCCGCCCCAGAGGAGCGCACATTCCACTATCCTCTACACAGTCCCCACCTCAGAGGAGCGCACATTCCAATATCCTCTACACGGTCCCCACCCCAGAGGAGCGCACATTCCAATATCCTCTACACAGTCCCCTCCCCAGAGGAGCGCACATTCCACTATCCTCTACACAGTCCCCGCCCCAGAGGAGCGCACATTCCACTATCCTCTACACAGTCCCCTCCCCAGAGGAGCGCACATTCCACTATCCTCTACACGGTCCCCACCCCAGAGGAGCGCACATTCCAATATCCTCTACACGGTCCCCACCCCAGAGGAGCGCACATTCCAATATCCTCTACACAGTCCCACCCCAGAGGAGCGCACATTCCACTATCCTCTACACAGTCCCCACCCCAGAGGAGCGCACATTCCACTATCCTCTACACAGTCCCCACCCCAGAGGAGCGCACATTCCACTATCCTCTACACAGTCCCCGCCCCAGAGGAGCGCACATTCCAATATCCTCTACACAGTCCCCACCCCAGAGGAGCGCACATTCCAATATCCTCTACACAGTTCCCGCCCCAGAGGAGCGCAGATTCCAATATCCTCCACACGGTCCCCACCCCAGGGGAGCGCACATTCCAATATCCTCTACACGGTCCCCACCCCAGAGGAGCGCACATTCCAATATCCTCTACACGGTCCCCTCCCCAGAGGAGCGCACATTCCAATATCCTCCACACGGTCCCCACCCCAGAGGAGCGCACATTCCAATATCCTCTACACGGTCCCCACCCCAGAGGAGCGCACATTCCAATATCCTCTACACGGTCCCCACCCCAGAGGAGCGCACATTCCAATATCCTCCACACGGTCCCCACCCCAGAGGAGCGAACATTCCAATATACTCTATATAGTCCCCACCCCAGAGGAGCGCACATTCCAATATCCTCTACACAGTCCCCTCCCCAGAGGAGCGCACATTCCAATATCCTCCACACGGTCCCCACCCCAGAGGAGCGAACATTCCACTATCCTCTACACAGTCCCCACCCCAGAGGAGCGCACATTCCAATATACTCTACACGGTCCCCACCCCAGAGGAGCGCACATTCCAATATCCTCTACACGGTCCCCTCCCCAGAGGAGCGCACATTCCAATATCCTCTACACGGTCCCCACCCCAGAGGAGCGCACATTCCAATATCCTCCACACGGTCCCCACCCCAGAGGAGCGCACATTCCAATATCCTCCACACAGTCCCCACCCCAGAGGAGCGCACATTCCAATATCGTCTACACAGTCCCCACCCCAGAGGAGCGCACATTCCAATATCCTCTACACAGTCCCCTCCCCAGAGGAGCACACATTCCAATATCCTCTACACAGTCCCCACCCCAGAGGAGCGCACATTCCAATATCCTCTACACAGTCCCCTCCCCAGAGGAGCGCACATTCCAATATCCTCTACACGGTCCCCACCCCAGAGGAGCGCACATTCCAATATCCTCCACACGGTCCCCACCCCAGAGGAGCGCACATTCCAATATCCTCCACACAGTCCCCACCCCAGAGGAGCGCACATTCCAATATCCTCTACACAGTCCCCACCCCAGAGGAGCGCACATTCCAATATCCTCTACACAGTCCCCTCCCCAGAGGAGCACACATTCCAATATCCTCTACACAGTCCCCACCCCAGAGGAGCGCACATTCCAATATCCTCTACACAGTCCCACCTCAGAGGAGCGCACATTCCAATATCCTCTACACAGTCCCCTCCCCAGAGGAGCGCACATTCCAATATCCTCTACACAGTCCCCACCCCAGAGGAGCGCACATTCCAATATCCTCTACACAGTCCCACCTCAGAGGAGCGCACATTCCAATATCCTCTACACAGTCCCCACCCCAGAGGAGCGCACATTCCAATATCCTCCACACAGTCCCCTCCCCAGAGGAGCGCACATTCCACTATCCTCTACACAGTCCCCACCCCAGAGGAGCGCACATTCCAATATCCTCTACACAGTCCCCACCCCAGAGGAGCGCACATTCCAATATCCTCTTCTCAGCCTCCACCCCCGAGAAGCACACATTCCTCTATCCTCTACACAATCCCCACCCCAGAGAAACGCATATTCCACTATCCTCTACACAGCCCCCACCCCAGAGAAACGCACATTCCACTATCCTCTACACAGCCCCCACCCCAGAGGAACGCACATTCCACTATCCTCTACACAGTCCCCACCCCAGAGGAACGCACATTCCACTATCCTCTACAAAGTCCCCACCCCAGGGGAGCGCACATTCCTCTATCCTCTACAGAGTCCCCATTTCAGAGGAGCACACATTCAACTATTCTCTACAAAGTCCCACCCCAGAGGAACGCACATTCCAATATCCTCTACACAGCCCCCACCTCAGAGGAGCACACATTCCAATATCTTCCACACAGTCCCCACCCCAGAGGAGCACACATTCCAATATCCTCTACACAGTCCCCACCTCAGAGGAGCGCACATTCCACTATCCTCTACACAGTCCCCACCTCAGAGGAGCACACATTCCAATATCTTCCACACAGTCCCCACCCATGAGTAGCAAACATTCCTCTACTCTCCACACAGTCTCCACTCCACAGGCATGCACATTCCAATATCGTCTATGCAGTCCCCAACCCAGTGGAGTGCACAGTTCAACATCCTAACCACAGTCTCCACCCCAGAGGAGTGCCCATTCCAATATCCTTCACGCAGTCTTTACCCTGGAAGGAGCCCACATTTCACTATCCTCTACACAGTCCCTACCTCAGAGGAGCACATGTTCCTCTATTCTCCACGGTCCAATACCATCACCTCAGTCCAGCCTCAGAAGTGTGCACACTCCAATATCCTCCACACAATCCCACCCCAGAGGAACTCACACTTTATTATCCTCCACACTGTTCCTACATTAGAGAAGTGAACACACAAATATTCTCCACACAGTCCCCACCCCAGAAGACTGCACATACAAGTATCATCCACTCAGTCTTCAGCTCGAGGAGCGCACACTCCATGATCCTCCAAGCAGTCCTAGTCTCAACAAACTGTACACTTTAATATCCTTCATGCAATCCCCACCCCTGAGGAGTGCACATTACAATATTTGCATCGTGGGCCCCACCCTAGAGGAATGCACATTCAAATATCCTCCATACAGTCTCCAGTTCAGAAGCGCACACTCCAGGACCCTCCATAAAGGCCCGGCCTCAGTAAAGTGCACACTCCAATGTTCTCTATACAGTCTGCACCACAGAGAATTACACATTTCAATATATGTTATACAGTCTCCACCCCTGAGGAGCATACATCCCAATATCCTTCACACAGTTCCCACCCCAGAGGAGTGCATATTCCAAAATCCACCCCAGAGGAGTGCACACTCCAATATCCTCCACACAGCCCCTACTCCAAAGGAGGACACACTCCAATATCTCTATATAGTCTCCACCCCAGAGGAGTGCACAATCCAGCATCCTACACACAGTTCCCACCCCAGAGGAGTGCATATTACAATATCCACCACAAAATATCCACCCCAGAGGAGTACACACTCAAATGTCCTCCACACAGTCTCCACCCCAGAGGAGCGCACATTCCAATATCCTCTATACAGTCTCCACCCCAGAGGAGCACACAGTCCAATATCCTCTATTCCATGGGTGGGCAACTGTGGCCCTCCAACTGTTGGTGAACTACAAGTCCCATCATGCCTCTGCCTTTGGGAGTCATGCTTGTAACTGTCAGTTTTGCAATGTCTCATGGGACTTGTAGTTCTACAACAGCTGGAGGGCCACAGTTGCCCACACCTGCTCTATACAGTCTGTACCCCAGAGGAGTGCATACTCCAATATCCTCCACACAGTCTCCACCCCAGAGGAGTGCCCATTATAAAATCCTTCACAGTCTCCAGCCTAAAAGGATCGCCCATTCCTTTATCCTCTACACAGTCCTCACCCCAGAGGAGCTCACACTCCAATATCCTCCACACAATCCCAATTCAGAGATATGCACGCCCCGATGTCTAACACACCGGGTCCTGCCAGCATGTGTTTTGGTTATAGGAGACCCTCCCTCACCCACTGATAGTACACTATATTGACCGCAGTATTGGGACGCCAACCTTTCCACCGACATGACTATTCATGGCCCCCCAGTCTTAGTCCATAGGGTTCAATATTGAGTTGGCCCCGCCCTTTCCACACACATGACCTTTAATGGCCCCCCAGTCTTAGTCCGTAGGGTTCAATATTGAGTTGGCCCCGCCCTTTCCACACACATGACCTTTAATGGCCTCCCAGTCTTAGTCCGTAGGGTTCAATATTGAGTTGGCCCCGCCCTTTGCAGCTCTAACAGCTTCAACTCTTCTGGGAAGGCCGTCCACAAGGTTTAGGAGGGTGTCTATGGGAAGGTTGGACCATTCTTCCAGAAGCACATTTGTCAGGTCAGGCACTGATGTCGGGGGAGGGGCACTGATGTCGGGGGAGGGGCACTGATGTCGGGGGAGGAGGCCTGGCTCGCAGTCTCCGCTCTAATTCATCCCAAAGGTGTTCTATGGGGTTGAGGTCAGGACTCTGTGCAGGACAGTCAAGTTCCTCCACCCCAAATTGGCTCCTCCATGTCTTTATGGACCTTGCTTTGTGCACTGGTGGGCAGTCATGTTGGAACAGGAAGGGGCCATCCCCAAACTCCTCCCACAAAGTTGGGAGCATGAAATTGTCCAAAATGTCACCTTAAGAGTTCCCTTCACTGGAACTAGGGGGCCAAGCCCAACCCCTGAAAAACACCCCCTCACCATAATCCCCCTCCACCAAACTTTACACTTGGCACAATGCAGTCAGGCAAGTACCGTTCTCCTGGCCACCGCCAAACCCAGACATGTCCATCGGATTGCCAGACAGAGAAGTGTGATTGGTCCCTCCAGAGAACACGCCTTCCCTGCTCTAGAGTCCAGTGGCGGCGTGCTTTACACCACGGCATCTGACGCTTTGCATTGCACTTGGTGATGGAAGGCTTGGATGCAGCTGCTCGGCCATGGAAACCCATTCCATGAAGCTCTCTACGCACTGTTGTTGGGCTCATCTGAAGGCCACACCAAGTTTGGAGGTCTTTAGCTATTGGCTCTGCAGACAGTTGGTGACTTCTGCGCACTGTGCGCTTCAGCATGCGCTGACCCCGCCCTGTCATGTGACGTGGCCTACCACTTGGTGGCTGAGTGGCTGCTGTTCCCAGTGGCTTCCACTTTGTTATAATCCCACTAACAGTTGAGCGTGGAATATTTAGTAGCCAGGAAATGTCACGGATGGACTTATTGCCCAGGTGGCCACCTATCACGGGACCACGCTTGGAGTCACTGAGCTCCTGAGAGCGACCCATTCTTTCACCAATGTTTGTAGAAGCCGTCTGCATGCCTAGGGGCGTGATTGTATACACCTGTGTCCATGGAGGGGATTGGAACACCTGAATCACATGATATGGAGGGGATTGGAACACTGGAATCACATGATTGGGAGGGGATTGGAACACCTGAATCACATGGTATGGAGGGGATTGGAACCCTGAGTCACATGATATGGAGGGGATTGGAACACCTGAATCACATGATTGGGAGGGGATTGGAACACCTGAATCACATGGTATGGAGGGGATTGGAACCCTGAGTCACATGATATGGAGGGGATTGGAACACCTGAATCACATGATATGAAGGGGATTAGAACACCTGAATCACATTATATGGAGGGGATTGGAACACCGGAATCATGATTGGGAGGGGATTGGAACACTTGAATCACATGATATGAAGGGGATTGGAACACCTGAATCACATAATATGGAGGGGATTGGAACACCTGAATCACATGATATGAAGGGGATTAGAACACCTGAATCACATGATATGAGGGGATTGGAACACCTGAATCACATGATATGGAGGGGATTGGAACACCTGAATCACATGATTGGGTGGGGATTGGAACACCTGAATCACATGATTGGGAGGGGATTGGAGCACCTGAATCACATGACTGGGAGGGGATTATAACACCTGAATCACATGATATGAAGGGGATTGGAACACCTGAATCACATGATATGGAGGGGATTGGAACACCTGAATCACATGATATGGAGGGGATGGAACACCTGAATCACATGATTGGGAGGGGATTGGAACACCTGAATCACATGATTGGGAGGGGATTAGAACACCTGAGTCACATGATTGGGAGGGGATTGGAGCACCTGAATCACATGACTGGGAGGGGATTGGAACACCTGAATCACATGATATGTAGGGCGGGGTCAATACAGTGTATATACACCGTGTTCCAAATGATTCTGCAGATGATATTTCCTCATTTCCCTCAATAATTGATGTAAATAAGTCGGCAGAATTCTCAGGTGACAACTAGAAGAGGACAATTCACATTTTATTGAACAAACCTCCTAATGATAACAGGATTTGTGTTCCGGATTATTCCGCACAGGAAGTTTCCAAACACTTTCTAGGTTGTAAAGAACTGAAAATTGTCATTTGTTGTGTTTGCAGCAAATTTACTGAAATCAAAAGCGATTTCAATCCAACTTTTGCCAACATTGTAACTTTGTAACCATTTGAAGCGTCACGTTACATTGTAACATAGGAGCCCTTATCTGATAGCAGATCACAAGTCTGGCATCCATTGAACTTGGCAGTTTTTGGACAGTTTCTGCTGGAATTTGTTGGCAAGATGTCAGAATCGCCTCCCAGAGCTGCTGTTTGGATGTAAACTGCCTCCCACCCTCATAGATCTTTTGCTTGAGGATGCTCCAAAGGTTCTCCATAGGATTGAGGTCAGGGGAGGATGGAGGCCACACCATGACTCTCCTTTTATCCCCATAGCAGCCATTGATGCGGAGGTATTCTTTGCAGCATGAGATGGTGCATTGTCATGCATGAAGATGATTTTATTACGGAAAGCATAGTCCTTCCTTCTGTACCAGGGAAGAGAGTGGTCAGTCATAAACTCCACATACTTTGCAGAGGTCATCTTTACACCTTCGGGGACCCTAAAGGGGCCGACCTGCTCTGTTCCCATGATTCCGGCCCAAAACATGACTCCACCACCGCCTTGCTGACGTCGCAGCCTTGTTGGAACAGGGTGGCCGTCCACCAACCATCCACTACTCCATCCATCTGGACCATCCAGGGTCGCACGGCACTCATCAGTGAACAGGACTGTTTGAAAATGAGTCTTCATGTATTTTCTGCCCAATGCAGCCGTTTCTGCTTGTGAGCATTGGTTAGTGGTGGCCGAATAGAAGGTTTCTGCACAGTTGCAGGACTCTGGAGGACTCTACACCTTGATGTCCATGGGACTCCAGAGGCACCAGCAGCTTCAAATATCTGTTTGCTGCTCTGTAATGGGATTTTAGCAGCTGCCCTCTTGATCCGATGCCTGGATCTGGCAGAAATCTTCCTCAATGTGCCTTTATCTGCACCAACCCATCTGTGCTCTGAATCAGCCACAAATCTCTTCATAGTGCGATGATCACGCTTACGTTTTCCTGAAATATCGAATGTTTTCATCCCTCGTCCAAGGCATCGAACTATTCCACTCTTTTCAGCAGCAGAGAAATCCTTTTTCTTCCCCATATTGCTGGAAAATGGAGCTCTGCTTAATAATGGGGAACGCCGTCCTTTAGGAGTTTTTCCTTCAATTGGGCTCACCGGCCAATCTAATTATCACAGGTGTCCCAGATTGTTTTCAGTGATCAAAAGAGCCCTGACACACAATGCCATCCATGAGTTACACTGAAAAACTAAAGATTTCATCTCTGTGACACTAAAATAGAATCTGCAGAATAATTTGGACCGCGGTGTAATGTATAGATAGGACGGTGCCAGTGTACGTCATTCACCCGCACACCTCAGGGAATGCTGGGAACCAACAATCGCCCTCCAATGACCTGCAGACGATTTGTCTGTTAGTGAGGTGCGTTGGTCTCGTTGGTCGATCGTACAATCCCCCCCCCGCCGTGGTCTAGGGTCGTCCTGCAGATGAGGTTGTCTGTTAGTGAGGTGCGTTGGTCTCGTTGGTCGATCGTACAATCCCCCCCCCCCCCCCGCCGTGGTCTAGGGTCGTCCTGCAGATGATTTGTCTGTTAGTGAGGTGCGTTGGTCTCGTTGGTCGATCGTACAATCCCCCCCCCCCCCGTGGTCTAGGGTCGTCCTGCAGATGAGGTTGTCTGTTAGTGAGGTGCGTTGGTCTCGTTGGTCGATCGTACAATCCCCCCCCCCCCCCCCGCCGTGGTCTAGCTCCGCCCTGCAGATGAGGTTGTCTGTTAGTGAGGTGCGTTGGTCTTGTTGGTCGATCGTACAATCCCCCCCCCCCCCGTGGTCTAGGGTCGTCCTGCAGACGATTTGTCTGTTAGTGAGGTGCGTTGGTCTCATTGGTCGATCGTACAATCCCCCCCCCCCCCAGCCGTGGTCTAGGGTCGTCCTGCAGATGATTTGTCTGTTAGTGAGGTGCGTTGGTCTCGTTGGTCGATCATACAATCCCCCCCCCCCCCCGCCGTGGTCTAGGGTCGTCCTGCAGATGATTTGTCTGTTAGTGAGGTGCGTTGGTCTCGTTGGTCGATCGTACAATCCCCCCCCCCCCGCCGTGGTCTGGGGTCGTCCTGCAGACGATTTGTCTGTTAGTGAGGTGCGTTGGTCTCGTTGGTCGATCGTACAATCCCCCCCCCCCCAGCCGTGGTCTAGGGTCGTCCTGCAGATGATTTGTCTGTTAGTGAGGTGCGTTGGTCTCGTTGGTCGATCGTACAATCCCCCCCCCCCGCCGTGGTCTAGGGTCGTCCTGCAGACGATTTGTCTGTTAGTGAGGTGCGTTGGTCTCGTTGGTCGATCGTACAATCCCCCCCCCCCCCAGCCGTGGTCTAGGGTCGTCCTGCAGATGATTTGTCTGTTAGTGAGGTGCGTTGGTCTCGTTGGTCGATCGTACAATCCCCCCCCCCCGCCATGGTCTAGGGTCGTCCTGCAGACGATTTGTCTGTTAGTGAGGTGCGTTGGTCTCGTTGGTCGATCGTACAATCCCCCCCCCCCCCGTGGTCTAGGGTCGTCCTGCAGATGATTTGTCTGTTAGTGAGGTGCGTTGGTCTCGTTGGTCGATCGTACAATCCCCCCCCCCCCCAGCCGTGGTCTAGGGTCGTCCTGCAGATGATTTGTCTGTTAGTGAGGTGCGTTGGTCTCGTTGGTCGATCGTACAATCCCCCCCCCAGCCGTGGTCTAGGGTCGTCCTGCAGATGATTTGTCTGTTAGTGAGGTGCGTTGGTCTCGTTGGTCGATCGTACAATCCCCCCCCCAGCCGTGGTCTAGGGTCGTCCTGCAGACGATTTGTCTGTTAGTGAGGTGCGTTGGTCTCGTTGGTCGATCGTACAATCCCCCCCCCCCCCCGTGGTCTAGGGTCGTCCTGCAGATGATTTGTCTGTTAGTGAGGTGCGTTGGTCTCGTTGGTCGATCGTACAATCCCCCCCCCAGCCGTGGTCTAGGGTCGTCCTGCAGATGATTTGTCTGTTAGTGAGGTGCGTTGGTCTCGTTGGTCGATCGTACAATCCCCCCCCCAGCCGTGGTCTAGGGTCGTCCTGCAGATGATTTGTCTGTTAGTGAGGTGCGTTGGTCTCGTTGGTCGATCGTACAATCCCCCCCCCCCCCGTGGTCTAGGGTCGTCCTGCAGATGATTTGTCTGTTAGTGAGGTGCGTTGGTCTCGTTGGTCGATCGTACAATCCCCCCCCCCCCCCCGTGGTCTAGGGTCGTCCTGCAGATGATTTGTCTGTTAGTGAGGTGCGTTGGTCTCGGTCGATCGTACAATCCCCCCCCCCCCCCCGTGGTCTAGGGTCGTCCTGCAGATGATTTGTCTGTTAGTGAGGTGCGTTGGTCTCGTTGGTCGATCGTACAATCCCCCCCCCCCCCGCCGTGGTCTAGCTCCGCCCTGCAGACGAGGTTGTCTTGTCCTCGATAATCCCAGAAGTAAATCTCTTCTATCCCCGACATACACGGTGAGATTTATTGGATGTAATATAGTCGTCTTCTCATCACAGGTTCAGCCGCAGGGAGGTAATAGGAACCATATTTGTGGCGTTCGGCGGCCCTCCACGTGTTGCGTGTTGCATGTTGCGTGTCGCTCAGCTTGACGTGATCTGATTGTCTCTATAATACAACCTGAGAGGTTCACAAAAAACGGGAGATCATTGAATGGAGTCCCGGCGATTGTACGTCCGGCCAAAACCATCACCGTACTGAGCCGGTGCCCCCCTGTGCCAGCCGTGCCCCTTGTACAGTCCTACCGAGACATGGACACCTGACCGCAGATTGTACGTGACGGGTGAACGCAGGACATGGACCCCTGACCGCAGATTGTACGTGAGGTGAACGCAGGACATGGACACCTGACCGCAGATTGTACACGAGGGGTGAACGCAGGACATGGACCCCTGACCGCAGATTGTACACGAGGGGTGAACGCAGGACATGGACCCCTGACCGCAGATTGTACACGAGGGGTGAACGCAGGACATGGACCCCTGACCGCAGATTGTACACGAGGGGTGAACGCAGGACATGGACGCCTGACCGCAGATTGTACACGAGGGGTGAACGCAGGACATGGACGCCTGACCGCAGATTGTACGTGAGGGGTGAACGCAGGACATGGACGCCTGACCGCAGATTGTACACGAGGGGTGAACGCAGGACATGGACGCCTGACCGCAGATTGTACACGAGGGGTGAACGCAGGACATGGACCCCTGACCGCAGATTGTACGTGAGGGGTGAACGCAGGACATGGACCCCTGACCGCAGATTGTACGTGAGGGGTGAACGCAGGACATGGACGCCTGACCGCAGATTGTACACGAGGGGTGAACGCAGGACATGGACCCCTGACCGCAGATTGTACGTGAGGGGTGAACGCAGGACATGGACCCCTGACCGCAGATTGTACGTGAGGGGTGAACGCAGGACATGGACACCTGACCTGGGGCAAGGCAAGTATTGTGACCCCTAACCCATGGACGGTCGGCATGCCCTGTACTTACCTATCATCTCATGAACGCGCGTTTCGCACACTTTTTTGCGCACAATTTTTGCAAATTTTCCCCTTCTTCTTGCAGTGAGAATCGTCGCCTCAGTAATTCCTGCCTCAGTCAGACGGACTCTAGTCATGCGCTGTTCTCCATGCCCAGCCCGGCCGCGGCGGTGAGGACGCCATTCAGCGCACACTGTGGAGCGGCGGTGAGGACATCATTCAGCACACACTGCGGAGCGGCGGCGAGGACCCGTGACGGCATTCAGCGCACACTGCGGAGCGGCGGTAGAAAGTAGTAATTTCTTTCGCAGACTCCGCCATCGATCGAAGACGGGGAACATTCTCCGCATGTCAGGATTTATCCTCACCGACATTCAGACTCGTTCAGGGTCAGGGGTCAAGCGTTGGGATTACGGGGATCTCTCGGGGTCAGAGGTCAGAATCCGCCAAGCATTTTCCGGGCCATTATTCACCCCATAAAGATGTATTTGTGGCTTTTTTACAACCCGAGCGCTGTGACCCGCCCCCCTAGCCTCGCCATTGTGTGACCCCGCCCCCCCAGCCTCGCCATTGTGTGACCCCACCCCCCCAGCCTCGCCGTTGTGTGACCCCGCCCCCCCAGCCTCGCCGTTGTGTGACCCCGCCCCCCACAACCTCGCCATTGTGTGACCCCGCCCCCCAGCCTCGCCATTGTGTGACCCCGCCCCCCCAGCCTCGCCGTTGTGTGACCCCGCCCCCCCAGCCTCGCCATTTTGTGACCCCGCCCCCCAGCCTCGCCGTTCTGTGACCCCGCCCCCCAGGCTCACCGTTGTGTGAACCCGCCCCCCAGCCTCGCAGTTGTCTGACCCCGCCCCCCAACCTCGCCGTTGTGTGACCCCGCCCCCCAGCCTCGCCGTTGTGTGACCCCGCCCCCCCAGCCTCGCCGTTGTGTGAACCCGCCCCCCAGCCTCGCCGTTGTGTGACCCCGCCCCCCAGCCTCGCCATTGTGTGACCCCGCCCCCCCAGCCTCGCCGTTGTGTGACCCCGCCCCCCAGCCTCACCGTTGTGTGACCCCGCCCCCCCAGCCTCGCCGTTGTGTGAACCCGCCCCCCAGCCTCGCCGTTGTGTGACCCCGCCCCCCAGCCTCGCCATTGTGTGACCCCGCCCCCCCAGCCTCGCAGTTGTCTGACCCCGCCCCCCAGCCTCGCCATTGTGTGACCCCACCCCCCCAGCCTCGCAGTTGTCTGACCCCGCCCCCCAGCCTCGCCGTTGTGTGACCCCGCCCCCCCAGCCTCGCCGTTGTGTGAACCCGCCCCCCAGCCTCGCCGTTGTGTGACCCCGCCCCCCAGCCTCGCCATTGTGTGACCCCGCCCCCCCAGCCTCGCCGTTGTGTGACCCCGCCCCCCAGCCTCACCGTTGTGTGACCCCGCCCCCCAGCCTCGCCGTTGTGTGACCCCGCCCCCCCCCAGCCTCGCCGTTCTGCGGATTGGGGAAATTGCTTCCTTACAAGGCAGGACATCGATTCTGGAAATGAGAACCAGATTTCAGTCACTCGTGTCATTGTTGGGACGGAGATTGGGGGGGTTGGGGGTCCTTCGGGGGTCCTCCATAGACTGTCAGGAGGGACCCCGAAATGACACGTAATAGAAAAGCGGACCTGTCAGCGTACAGATAAGGAGAACAGCGGGGGTCATCCTCATCCTGAACTTCACACAATGTGCACTCGAAGCTAGAGCCCCTGCCCCATGTCATTCATAGGAGCCCCCCTCATTTTCCTGGCTGGAGGACATCCAGCATCATCTAGTTCTTTCCTCCCCAGCATGACTGTCCCTGGCCCCGCCCCTTTCACTAACTGGATTTCAGTTCTTTCAATCATGCATCACATGTGGGCGTTACCTATGCAAATAGTCTGCTTAGGAACGCCCACTCCTCCAGGCTGACACCCATCAATGCATCTGGATATTTGCATAACTCCTCCCACTGCTTGCATCAGGACTGAGGGCTCCTGGGAGGAGTACTGGATCAGGGGGCTGAGATGTGTTCAGGAGGCCATGATCTGCCTGCATTGCATAGAGAAGTACAGAGACCCAGCAATACCATCACTAGGTCCAAAATGAAGAATGAAAATAAATAAAAAAATGTAAATAAAAATGACATCGGCTTGTTGATGAGGGAGGAAGAAATGTATTTCTCCCAGATCTGCGCCGTCATCCAAGGTGAGACTTCCTGGAACAAAGACCGCCCACTGCCGCTCCCTGTCCTTGTGCAGGGGGACTGGTCTTGTCTCCGCCCCCTCCTGTCATTTTCTGTGGTGGGTGGAGTCTGTCAGGCTCCTCCCACAGCTGCTCTCTCTCCTTGTTCAGGGTGACTGGTCTTGCCTCCGCCCCCTCCTGTCATTTTCTGTGGTGGGTGGAGTCTGCCAGGCTCCTCCCACAGCTGCTCTCTCTCCTTGTGCAGGGTGACTGGTCTTGTCTCTGCCCCCCTCCTGCATTATTTTCTGTAGTGGGTGGAGCCTGCTGGGCCCCTCCCACAGCTCTGCTCTCTCCATAGGCTGTGTACAGCACAGTGATGATGTCGCGGTTACTTTTACAAGGTAATATCTGGGTTTGGACAGACATTCGGTGAAAGCTCCGAATAATATATGATAGATGGTGCCCTATGGTGGGTGTGGCCACCATGGAAGATCGGATCGGTTCTGCCCCCCCCCCCCCCCAGGACAATTCTGATATATTGTTAATGGCTCGCGATTGGCTGAGCCGGTGTTTTAGTCAGTTGCCAAATGATGAGGATGAGGCCCAGAGGGTGACGGGACAGTTGCCCATGGTAACCTCAGACATGGCGTCCCCAGAGCTGGTCAGACGAGGACAGGAAACATCGGCGGGGAATATCAGCAAACGCGGAGCTCCGCCCCCAGATATAACGTGTGATGTGAAAAGCACATTGCAGACTATTGTGCGCTCCGCCATCACCGCGGCTTGTGGCTCCCCAGCCGGCTATCTGCGGGGTAATGATTATCCAGAACGGGGCGTTTTATGTCCACATTTCCCTCTGACCCCGGGGAGCGCCAAACATCTTCCATGTGTGAAGGAATATACGCCGCCTGACCGCGCCAGAGATACAAGGCCCCGATTGGAGCTGTGCGCGTCCGTGTGCGAGAGAGCGAGAAATACAGAATCAGATCTGCGGGGGGGGGGGGGAAGGGCCCAACCGTGTGTGCGTGTGTATGTGCGTGTATATATATATATGTGTGTGTGTATATATGTGTGTATATATATATATGTGTGTATGTATGTATATGTGTGCGTGTGTATGTGCGTGTATATATATATATGTGTGTATGTATGTATATGTGTGCGTGTATGTATGTGTGCGTGTATATATGTGTGTGTGTATGTATGTATATGTGTGTGTATATATGTGTGCGTGTATATATGTGTGTGTGTATGTATGTATATGTGTGTGTATATATGTATGTGTGTATGTATGTGTGCGTGTATATATGTGTGTGTGTATGTATGTATATGTGTGCGTGTATATATGTGTGTGTGTATGTATGTATATGTGTGTGTATATATGTGTGCGTGTATGTATGTGTGCGTGTATATATGTGTGTGTGTATGTATGTGTGCGTGTATATATGTGTGTGTGTATGTATGTATATGTGTGCGTGTATATATGTGTGTGTGTATGTATGTATATGTGTGTGTATATATGTGTGCGTGTATGTATGTGTGCGTGTATGTATATGTGTGTGTATATATGTGTGCGTGTATGTATGTGTGCGTGTATATATGTGTGCGTGTGTGTATATATATATATATATATATGTGTGTGTGTATGTATGTGCGTGTGTATATATGTATATATACACACAGTGGGGATGGAAAGTTTGGGCCCCCCAGCTAAAAATGTGTATTAATGTGCATAAAGAAGCCAAGGAAAGATGGAAAAATCTCCAAAAGGCATCAAATTACAGATTAGACATTCTTATAATATGTCAACAAAAGTTAGATTTTATTTCCATCATTTACACTTTCAAAATAACAGAAAACAAAAAAATGGCGTCTGCAAAAGTTTGGGCCCCCTGCAGAATTTATAGCATGCACTGCCCCCTTTTCCAAGCTGAGACCTGCCAGTGTCATGGATTGTTCTCAATCATCGTCTGGGAAGACCAGGTGATGTCAATCTCAAAGGTTTTAAATGCCCCGACTCATCTGACCTTGCCCCAACAATCAGCACCATGGCTTCTTCTAAGCAGTTATCTAGAAAACTGAAACTGAAAATAGTTGACGCTCACAAAGCTGGAGAAGGCTATAAGAAGATAGCAAAGCGTTTTCAGATGACAATATCCTCTGTTCGGAATGTCATTAAGAAATGGCAGTCATCAGGAACAGTGGAAGTTAAAGCAAGATCTGGAAGACCAAGAAAAATATCAGACAGAACAGCTTGCAGGATTGTGAGAAAAACAATTCAAAACCCACGTTTGACGGCACGATCCCTCCAGAAAGATCTGGCAGACACTGGAGTTGTGGTCACTATTCCACTATAAAGAGATACTTGTACAAATATGGTCTTCATGGAAGAGTCATCAGAAGAAAACCTCTTCTACGTCCTCACCACAAAAATCATCGTTTGAACTTTGCAAATGAACATATAGACAAGCCTGATGCATTTTGGAAACAAGTTCTGTGGAACGATGAGGTTAAAATGGAACTTTTTGGCCGGAATGAGCAAAGGTACGTTTGGAGAAGAAGGGGCACAGAATTGAATGAAAAGAACCTCTGTCCAACTGTGAAGCATGGGGTTGGATCAATCATGCTTTGGGGTTGTGTTGCAGCCAGTGGCACAGGGAACATCTCACGAGTAGAAGGAGAAATGGATTCAATAAAATTTCAGCAAATTTTGGATGGTAACTTGATGCCATCTGTGAAAAAGCTGAAGTTAAAGAGAGGATGGCTTCTACAAATGGATAATGATCCTAAACACACCTCGAAATCCACGGGGGATTACATCAAGAGGCGTAAACTGAAGGTTTTGCCATGGCCTTCACAATCTCCTGACCTCAACATCATTGAAAATCTATGGATAGACCTTAAAAGAGCCGTGCGTGACAGACAGCCCAGAAATCTCAAAGAACTGGAAGACTTTTGTAAGGAAGAATGGGCAAAGATACCTCAAACAAGAACTGAAAGACTCTTGGCTGGCTACAAAAAGCGTTTACAAGCCGTGATACTTGCCAAAGGGGGCAGTACAAGATATTAACTCTGCAGGGGGCCCAAACTTTCCATCCCCACTGTATATATATATGTATGGGGCTGTGTGTATATATCTGTATATATAGTTGCAAGAAAAAGTATGTGAACCTCTTGGGATTTAGTGGAGTTTTGCATGAATTGGGCATAAAATGTGCTCTGAACGTCATCTAAGTCACAACAATAGAAGAACACAGTCTGCTGAACATAATACTACACAAACATTAGATGTTGCCATGGTTTAATAGCACATAACATGTAAACATTCACAGTGCAGGGAGGAAAAAGTATGTGAGGCCCTAGCTTAATGACTTCTCCCAGAGCTAATTGGAGCCAGGAGTGAGCCAACATTGACTCCAATCAGTGGGATGATATTGGATGTGTTGCTGACACCTGTTTTGGGTTTACTGGTTTCAAGAAGCACTGTCTGATGTGAACCATGCCTCGCAGAAAAGAGCTCTCAGAAGACCTACGATCAAGAATTGTTGACTTGCATGAAGCTGGAAAGGGTTACAAAAGTATCTCCTTGAGCCTTGATGTTCCTGTGTCCACGGTAAGACAGACTGTCTACAAATGGAGAAAGTTTAGCACTGTTGCTACTCTCCCTAGGCGTGGTCGTCCTGTAAAAATGACTGCAAGAGCCCAGCGCAGAATGCTGCATGAGGTAAAGAAGAATCCCAGAGTGTCAGCTAAAGACCTACAGAAATCTCTGGCACATGCTAACATTTTTGTTGACACATCTACAATCAGGAAAACATGAAACAAGAATGGAGTACATGGGAGGACACCACGGAGGAAGCCATTGCTGTCCAAAAAGAAGATTGCAGCACGTTTGAAGTTTGCAAAAGAGCACCTGGATGTTCCACAGCACTACTGGCAGAATATACTGTGGACAGATGAAACCAAGATTGAGTTGTTTGGGAAGAACACACAACACTATGTGTGGAGAAAAAAAGGCCCAGCACACCAACATCAAAACCTCATCCCCACTGTGAAACATGGCGGAGGGAGCATCATGGTTTGGGGCTGCTTTGCTGCCTCAGGGCTGGACGGATTGTTGTCATTGATGGGAAAATGAATTCCAGAGTTTATCAAGACATTTTGCAGGAAAACGTACGACCATCTGTCTGCCAACTGAAGCTCCGCAGAGGATGGGTGATGCAACAGGACAATGACCCAAAGCATACAAGTCATTCAACAAAACAATGGCTGCAACAGCACAGAATACGCCTTCTGGAGTGGCCCAGTCAGAGTCCTGACCTCAACCCCATTGAAATGCTGTGGCATGACCTTAAGAGAGCGATTCACACGAGACATCCCAAGAATATTGCTACACTGAAACAGTTTTGTGAAGAGGAGTGGTCCAAAATGACTCCAGATCGTTGTGCAGGTCTGATCTGCAACTACAGGAAACGTTTGGTTGAGGTTATTGCTGCCAAAGGAGGGTCAACCAGTTATTAAGTCCAAAGGTTCACATACTTTTTCCTCCCTGCACTGTGAATGTTTACATGTTATGTGCTATTAAACCATGGCAACATCTAATGTTTGTGTAGTATTATGTTCAGCAGACTGTGTTCTTCTATTGTTGTGACTTAGATGATGTTCAGAGCACATTTTATGCCCAATTCATGCAAAACTCCACGGAATCCCAAGGGGTTCACATACTTTTTCTTGCAACTGTATATATATATATATATATATATATATATGGGGCTGTGTGTATATATCTGTATATATATATATATATATATATGTATGGGGCTGTGTGTATATATCTGTATATATATATATATATATATATATGGGGCTGTGTGTATATATCTGTATATATATATATATATGGGGCTGTGTGTATATATCTGTATATATATATATGTATGGGGCTGTGTGTATATATCTGTATATATCTGTATATATATATATATGGGGCTGTGTGTATATATCTGTGTATATATATATATGTATGGGGCTGTGTGTATATATCTGTATATATATATATATATATGGGGCTGTGTGTATATATCTGTATATATATATATATATATATATATATATATATATGGGGCTGTGTGTATATATCTGTATATATATATATGTATGGGGCTGTGTGTATATATCTGTATATATATATATATATGTATGGGGCTGTGTGTATATATCTGTATATATATATATATATATATGGGGCTGTGTGTATATATCTGTATATATATATATATATATGGGGCTGTGTGTATATATCTGTATATATATATATATATATGTATGGGGCTGTGTGTATATATCTGTATATATATATATGTATGGGGCTGTGTGTATATATCTGTATATATATATATATGTATGGGGCTGTGTGTATATATCTGTATATATATATATATATATATATGGGGCTGTGTGTATATATCTGTATATATATATATATATATATATGTATGGGGCTGTGTGTATATATCTGTATATATATATATATATATATATGGGGCTGTGTGTATATATCTGTATATATATATATATATATATATGTATGGGGCTGTGTGTATATCTGTATATATATATATATATGGGGCTGTGTATATATCTGTATATATATATATATATATGTATGGGGCTGTGTGTATATATCTGTATATATATATATATATATATATATATGGGGCTGTGTGTATATATCTGTATATATATATATATGGGGCTGTGTGTATATATTTATATGTATATATAAACAGATCAGACACAATGTATGGAGATGACATCACACATGCAATCATTCGCTCTCCATACTATATACTATGAACAATGGATCGATGGATATACGTAACATCTTCTGTGAAGTGTAATATAAATAGAATTCTCCTCATTGACACTTTCTGGTTGAATGGAACTAAAATGATAATTTCTTTCTTCCTGATAAGCAGCAGAAGGCTTTGCAGTGTCATATATGCAGTTATATAATGTATACAGAGAATCGATGTTGATTATTATATTGGGGGGGCTGCTCCATGTCCTGGGGGGTTTGTTACATTGTTTCCCATTTCAAGTGCCTTCCTCTGGATCAGCTGTGGGTGGAGGATTATAACTTTTTTCCTTTTTTTTTTTTTATTGGTTGAACTGAATGGACTTTTGTCTTTTATCAGCCAGACTAACTATGGAAATAAGTAATAATGTAACTACATGTAACTATATAACTATGTAATAATGTAATACTATAACTATATGTAATAATGTAACAATGTAACTATATGTAACAATGTAACTATGTAATAATGTAACTATATGTAACTATGTAATAATGTAATACTATAACTATATGTAATAATGTAACAATGTAACTATATGTAACTATATAACTATGTAATAATGTAATAATGTAACTATGTAATAATGTAACTATATGTAACTATGTAACAATGTAATAATGTAACTATATGTAACAATGTAACTATGTAACAATGTAACTATGTAACTATATGTAACTATATAACTATGTAATAATGTAACTAAATGTAACTATATGTAACTATATGTAACTATGTAACTATGTAACTATGTAATAATGTAATAATGTAATAATGTAACTATATGTAACTATGTAACAATGTAACTATGTAATAATGTAATAATGTAACTATGTAACAATGTAATAATGTAACTATGTAATAATGTAACTATGTAATAATGTAATAATGTAACAATGTAATAATGTATCTATATGTAACTATGTAATAATGTATCTATATGTAACTATGTAACAATGTAACTATGTAATAATGTAACTATGTATCTATATGTAATAATGTAACTATATGTAACTATGTAATAATGTAATAATGTATCTATATGTAACTATGTAATAATGTATCTATATGTAACTATGTAATAATGTAACTATGTATCTATATGTAATAATGTATCTATATGTAACAATGTAACAATGTAACTATGTAACTCAACAAGAAACATATAGAACTCCTTATAGGATGAGGGCAGCAACCAGTATGGGGGGGTGGGGGGGGCATAGAGAAAGAGGCGGACATATAGAAGATAGAGAAGAAATATGGACAGAAAGGCAACTAAAAGGGAAAGTATTAGACATATTATGGCGAGTAAATGAAAAGGGAAGTAAAGTCTTGTGGTGATCTTGTGTCCATACTGACCCCCCCGGGGAGGCGGATTGGCTGATCACACCCAGATGTCGGATCCTCACTGCCGGCTCAAAGTACAACTGAATGATATTTATACTCGGACAAGCGCCGTCCTATATCAGTGCGAAAACCGACATCCACTAAATCAGGCGGCTGCCCCTTTAACTGCAAACCAACACAACATGCAAAACCAAAACTAAGGCAGGCGCTCACCGCGACTAATTCCGTGCAGTAATGGAAAAAATATATATATATAGGAGATATATACATAGGATATATATATATATAATTTTTTAAATCATTGAGTGGTGGCGAGCGCCTGCCTTAGTTTTGTTTTTACTTAGAATAACTACAGACAAAACTTTTTTTTTTAGTGTTGGATGGAGAGGGAGGGGAGGGACCACTGTCAGTTTTTCTTGCTGTCTTTCCCCCCCCCCCCCCCATTAGGGAGATTCCCCCCCCCCCCCCCAATGTGTCCTGTTTACCATTATCCCCTAGAGTGAAAGTTAAAGAAACCCCCAAATTTTGGGTTGTCCCCAGAAAAGTAATAGGGGGGAAATCTTCCAATGGGGGACCCTAGTTCTGGTGACAAGCAGGGATTTCCTGTTTGTCTATGGGGCAACAAACTGACAGGGGTTATAACCCCCCATTACTCCATCCACAGCACACAAAGTTTTGCCTGGAGTTCTACTTTAATAAATCTTCCCTTGTTGCCCCCATGGGGCCCCCGCAGGACGCGATGTGATTGTATCTGACGTCACTAATAAACTGTATAGGAACCAGAACCATCATCATCATCATCTCTGGTCTCCTCCCTTCCGTCTGCTACATATCCCTATAAACAAACTATAGAATGCAAACTCCATGCTGCTAACTCTCCCTAATAACAATGGATCACCTCTGAGCACATTGGGGGAAAGTGCAGAATCCGGTGCAGCTGTGGGAGCCAATCAGCTTCTACCTTCAGACTGTTCAATGACGCTTTGACCATAAAACCTGAAAGCGGATTGTGTCCTCTCCAACCAATCCCAGAAGTTCTGCTACAAATAATCATCAATAACAGAAACCTTCCAGTGACACCAATGATATCCTCCAATAATAATCCTCCAATAATGATCCTCCAATAATGATCCTCCAATAATAATCCTCCAATAATGATCCTCTAATAATAATCCTCCAATAATAATCCTCCAATAATCATCCTCCAATAATCATCCTCCAATAATCCTCCAATAATGATCCTCCAATAATTATCCTCCAATAATGATCCTCCAAGAATGATCCTCCAATAATTATCCTCCAATAATAATTCTCCAATAATGATCCTCCAATAATGATCCTCCAATAATCCTCCAATAATGATCCTCCAATAATAATCCTCCAATAATAATCCTCCAATAATCATCCTCCAATAATCCTCCAATAATCATCCTCCAATAATCATCCTCCAATAATCATCCTCCAATAATCATCCTCCAATAATCCTCCAATAATTATCCTCCAATAATGATCCTCCAAGAATGATCCTCCAATAATGATCCTCCAATAATGATCCTCCAATAATAATCCTCCAATAATAATCCTCCAATAATGATCCTCCAATAATAATCCTCCAATAATGATCCTCCAATAATCCTCCAAGAATGATCCTCCAATAATGATCCTCCAATAATGATCCTCCAATAATAATCCTCCAATAATGATCCTCCAATAATAATCCTCCAATAATAATCCTCCAATAATCATCCTCCAATAATCCTCCAATAATCATCCTCCAATAATCATCCTCCAATAATCCTCCAATAATGATCCTCCAATAATTATCCTCCAATAATTATCCTCCAATAATGATCGTCCAATAATGATCCTGCAATAATAATCCTCCAATAATAATCCTCCAATAATCCTCCAATAATGATCCTCCAATAATAATCCTCCAATAATCCTCCAATAATGATCCTCCAATAATTATCCTCCAATAATGATCCTCCAAGAATGATCCTCCAATAATTATCCTCCAATAATGATCGTCCAATAATAATCCTGCAATAATAATCCTCCAATAATAATCCTCCAATAATCCTCCAATAATGATCCTCCAATAATCCTCCAATAATAATCCTCCAATAATGATCCTCCAATAATAATCCTCCAATAATAATCCTCCAATAATAATCCTCCAATAATCCTCCAATAATGATCCTCCAATAATAATCCTCCAATAATAATCCTCCAATAATCCTCCAATAATGATCCTCCAATAATCATCCTCCAATAATGATCCTCCAATAATGATCCTCCAATAATGATCCTCCAATAATGATCCTCCAATAATTATCCTCCAATAATGATCCTCCAAGAATGATCCTCCAATAATGATCCTCCAATAATTATCCTCCAATAGTGATCCTCCAAGAATGATCGTCCAATAATGATCCTCCAATAATAATCCTCCAGTAATAATCCTCCTGTAATAATCCTCCAGTAATGATCCTCCAATAATGATCCTCCAATAATAATCCTCCAATAATCCTCCAATAATGATCCTCCAATAATAATCCTCCAGTAATAATCCTCCTGTAATAATCCTCCAGTAATGATCCTCCAATAATGATCCTCCAATAATAATCCTCCAATAATCCTCCAATAATCCTCCAATAATAATCCTCCAATAATCCTCCAATAATGATCCTCCAATAATGATCCTCCAATAATCCTCCAATAATAATCCTCCTATAATCCTCCAATAATGATCCTCCAATAATAATCCTCCAATAATGATCCTCCAATAATCATCCTCCAATAATGATCCTCCAATAATGATCCTCCAATAATGATCGTCCAATAATGATCCTCCAATAATAATCCTCCAGTAATAATCCTCCTGTAATAATCCTCCAGTAATGATCCTCCAATAATGATCCTCCAATAATAATCCTCCAATAATCCTCCAATAATGATCCTCCAATAATAATCCTCCAATAATAATCCTCCAATAATCCTCCAATAATGATCCTCCAATAATGATCCTCCAATAATAATCCTCCAATAATCCTCCAATAATGATCCTCCAATAATCCTCCAATAATAATCCTCCAATAATCCTCCAATAATGATCCTCCAATAATGATCCTCCAATAATAATCCTCCAATAATAATCCTCCAATAATGATCCTCCAATAATCCTCCAATAATGATCCTCCAATAATGATCCTCCAATAATGATCCTCCAATAATCCTCCAATAATGATCCTCCAATAATGATCCTCCAATAATGATCCATTCTTCACAAAATTGTTTCTTACTGTTTTTCTACCTCCCTGTAATGTTTGTCTCGAGCTCCCGATCCTCTCCTATTCCACCTCATCTCCATCTGTATAAAACAAGCAGAACACCCGATGCAGCTCTCAGCCTCCTACACACCATGAGAGACCAGGACAGTAATAATAATAATACCCCCCCTCCCCCCCCCCCCCCCCCACAGAGGGCACTATAGAACACTCATGCCTGCAGTGTATAATATCCGACCAATCACAGCTCGCTGTTAAATTTGTATTTATTTTTTCATTGATATTTTTCTATATCCCTTTAATGACATCCGAGAGATCTTCGTACAATAAATTCCTCATCGATCCGACACCCCCACACATTGTAGGAAAGGACTTCTATTTCCCGCCTCTGCAAACTGCGCCGGGAGCCAATCAGCTTCCAGGTTTTACTTACAAAGCTTCATTGAACAATGTGAAGCTAGAAGCTGATTGGCTCCCGTGCAGAGCTGCTCCGGATTCTGCCCTCTCCCCCCCCCCATCTGCCCTCTCCCCCCCCCCATCTCCCCCCCCCTCATCATTTTACTTTGTTATTTTTTATTTAACCGAAAAACAAAAGAAATGAAAACACAAAATATATATATAAGACAACACACAGAACGTTCGATTAAATTAATTGCCCAGAACCCCCCCCCCCCCCCCCCCCCACCTTCCCCCCCACACACCTTCCACCCCCCCCCACACTCACCCCCCCCCCCCCCCCCCCATATATAAATGTCACCTAAACAGTACAATTCAGATTTCCTGCTGAGGCAACAAAGACTTCGGCATGTTTGTCGCACAGATGTATCGCAGCCCATTCACGCCGATGTGTGTCCTGCGCCGCCCCGACAAACATGCATGTGAAGGGAAGTGCAGTACAGACCACCCCCACCAGGGTCCCTAGGACTCCGGGGGTCTCTACATACATGGGGGACTCACTACATATTGGGGAGTCCCTATAGAAGTTGGGGTCTCTCTATAGAAGGGGATCTCACCACCTATTGGGGGGTCTCTATAGATGTGGGGGTCTCAATGCGTATTTGAGTATTTATAGATGTGGGGGTCTCTATAGACGGGGGTGTCACTAAATATTGGGGTACCTATAAAAGGGACATATATATATATATATATAGTCTCTACAGGTGGGATCTCTCCCTATATTGGGGTCCCTATAGATAACAGTCTCCCTCCTCTCTGTACACAGGTTGAGGGTCTCTCATTACCCTCTGTCTCTTCTCCTCTCATTGGGGGTCTCTTCTTTCTGTACACAGGTTGGGGTCTTTTTTTCTTCTCCATATACAGGTTGGGGGTCTTTCTTCGTCTCTTCCCCTTTGGTTGGGGGTCTCTCCTCTCCATACATATTTTGGGGGTCTCTCTCCTCTCTATACAGAGGTTGGAGGTCTCTCCTGTCCATACACAGGTTGGGGGTCTCTCCTCTCCATACACAGGTTGGGGGTCTCTCCTCTCCATACATATTTTGGGTATCTCTCTCCTCTCTATACAGAGGTTGGGGGTCTCTTTCCTCTTCTGATAGGGGGTCACACTTCTCTGTACACTCTGGGGGTCTCTTCCCTCACTGTGTTTTCTCCACTCATCGGGGGTCTCTCTTTTCTCTTTGCAGTCTCTCTGTACACAGGTTGGGGGTCTCTCCTCTCAGTATACAGGTCGGGGGTCTCTCTCCCTTCTTTTCAGTCTCTCCATACAGGTTGGGGGTCTCTCATTTTGCAGTCTCTTCACCTCTGATTGGGGATCTCTCTTCTTCATACACAGGTTGGGGGTCTCTCTTCTCTGATTGGGGGTCTCTCTCCTCTCTTTGCAGTCTCTCTGTACACAGGTTGGGGATCTCTTTTCTCTCACGGACTCCCTTTCATTGGAGGTCTCTCTTCTCCCCTCACTGGGGGTCTCTTTTCTCCCCTCATTGGAAGTCTCTTTTCTCTCTTTGCAGTCTCTCTATACACAGGTTGGGGGTCTCTCCTCTCAGTGTTCAGGTCGGGGGTCTCCCCCCTTTTTAAGTATCTCCATTCAGGTTGAGGGTCTCTCTTCTCCCCTCACTGGAGGTCTCTCTTCTCCCCTCACTGGGGGTCTCTTTTCTCCCCTCATTGGAAGTCTCTTTTCTCTCTTTGCAGTCTCTCTATACACAGGTTGGGGGGGGGGGGGGTTCTCCTCTCAGTGTTCAGGTCGGGGGGTCTCTAATTTTGCTGTCTCTTCTCCTCTGATTGTGGTTTCCCTTTTTCATATATAGGTAGGGGGTCTCCCTCCTCTCATTGGTGGTCTCTCTGTTCCCCTCATTGGGGGTCTTTGCAGTCTCTCTATACACAGGTTGGGGTCTCTCCTCTGGATACACAGGTTGGGGGTCTCTCTTCTCCTCTGATTGGGGGTCTCTCTCCTCTCTTTGCAGTCTCTCTATACACAAGTTGGGGGATCTCTCCTCTGGATACACAGGTTGGGGGGCTATCTTCTCCTCTGATTGGGGGTCTCTCTTCTGTCTTTGCAGTCTCTCTGTACACAGGTTGGGGGTCTCTAATTTTGCTGTCTCTTCTCCTCTGATTGGTGGTCTCTCCTCTCCATACACAGGTTGGGGATCTCTCCTCTAGATACACAGATGGGGGTCTCTCCTCTGGATACACAGATTGGGGGTCTCTCCTCTGGATACAGATTCTGGGTCTCTCCTCTGGATACACAGATTGGGAGTCTCTCCTCTGGATACACATGTTGAGGGTCTCTCTTCTCCTCTGATTGGGGGTCTCTCTCCTCTCTTTGCAGTCTCTGTACACAGGTTGGGGTTCTCTCTTCTTGATACACAGGTTGGGGTTCTCTCCTCTGGATACACAGGTTGGGGGTCTCTCCTCTCCATACACAGGTTGGGGGTCTCTCTTCTCCATACACAGGTTGGGGGTCTCTCATCTCTTTGCAGTCTCTGTACACAGGTTGGGGTTCTCTCTTCTGAATACACAGGTAGGGAGTCTCTCCTCTGGATACACAGGTTGGGGGTCTCTCCTCTGGATACACAGGTTGGGGGTCTCTCCTCTCCATACACAGGTTGGGGGTCTCTCCTCTGGATACACAGGTTGGGGGTCTCTCCTCTCCATACACAGGTTGGGGGTCTCTCCTCTGGATACACAGGTTGGGGTTCTCTCCTCTGGATACACAGGTTGAGGGTCTCTCTTCTCCTCTGATTGGGGGTCTCTCTCCTCTCTTTGCAGTCTCCATACACAGATTGGGGGGTCTCTCCTCTGGATACACAGGTTGGGGGTCTCTCCTCTCCATACACAGGTTGGGGGTCTCTCCTCTCCATACACAGGTTGGGGGTCTCTCCTCTCCATACACAGGTTGGGGGTCTCTCCTCTCCGTACACAGGTTGGGGGTCTCTCATCTCTTTGCAGTCTCTGTACACAGGTTGGGGTTCTCTCTTCTGGATACACAGGTAGGGAGTCTCTCCTCTGGATACACAGGTTGGGGGTCTCTCCTCTCCATACACAGGTTGGGGGTCTCTCCTCTCCATACACAGGTTGGGGGTCTCTCCTCTCCATACACAGGTTGGGGGGTCTCTCCTCTGGATATACAGGTTGGGTTCTCTCCTCTGGATACACAGGTTGAGGGTCTCTCCTCTGGATACACAGGTTGAGGGTCTCTCTTCTCCTCTGATTGGGGGTCTCTCTCCTCTCTTTGCAGTCTCCATACACAGATTGGGGGGTCTCTCCTCTGGATACACAGGTTGGGGGTCTCTCCTCTGGATACACAGGTAGGGGGTCTCTCCTCTGGATACACAGGTTGGGGTTCTCTCCTCTGGATACACAGGTTGAGGGTCTCTCCTCTGGATACACAGGTTGGGGGTCTCTCCTCTGGATACACAGGTTGGGGGTCTCTCCTCTGGATACACAGGTTGGGGGTCTCTCCTCTGGATACACAGGTTGGGGGTCTCTCCTCTGGATACACAGGTTGAGGGTCTCTCTTCTCCTCTGATTGGGGGTCTCTCTCCTCTCTTTGCAGTCTCTATACACAGGTTGGAGATCTCTCCTCTGAATACACAGGTTGGGGGTCTCTCTCCTCCCCTCCTCAGTGATTGGTGGGCGGAGGGTCCCCTGGGGCCCCTGCACTGGGCAGCTGTGAGGAGGAGAATTGGGACTCATTCCTCCTTCGGTCACCGATCTCAGCAGATCTGATCGGGGCCCCTGGAGGGGCAGGATGGCGCTGAGCACCCGGGCCCGATCTTTCTCTGTGGAGGCCCTGGTAGGGAAAAGGAAGCTGGAGGAACCAGGGGCCACAGTGGACAAGGAGCACCTAAGGGGCCCCGGGACTGAGGAAGAGCCGGGTTAGTGAGAGGAATACAATGGGAACCCCAACTATAGGACACCCCGGTCCTATTCCCTTCCCCCCCCGCTACATAATACGGGGACCGCTCACACTCTGTACCCCCGTTGTGTCCCCGCAGAAAAGAGATCCAAATCCGCGGCGCCCCTTTCCCCCGCCTGTGCGGAGCGCCCTCCGGTCCAGGCGGAGCTGCAGGGAGGAGATCTGTGGAGGAGATTCCATGATATCGGCACCGAGATGATCATCACCAAGGCGGGCAGGTAACCTCCACCCTCATATACTATGTGTCCTGTATTCCTCCACCCTCATATACTATGTGTCCTGTATTCCTCCACCCTCATATACTATGTGTCCTGTATTCCTCCTCCCTCATATACTATGTGTCCTGTATTCCTCCTCCCTCATATACTATGTGTCCTGTACTCCTCCACCCTCATATACTATGTGTCCTGTATTCCTCCTCCCTCATATACTATGTGTCCTGTACTCCTCCTCCCTCATATACTATGTGTCCTGTATTCCTCCTCCCTCATATACTATGTGTCCTGTACTCCTCCACCCTCATATACTATGTGTATGTCCTCCTCCTCCCTCATATACTATGTGTATGTCCTCCTCCTCCCTCATATACTATGTGTCATGTATGTCCTCCTCCCTCATATACTATGTGTCCTGTACTCCTCCTCCCTCATATACTATGTGTCCTGTATTCCTCCTCCCTCATATACTATGTGTCCTGTACTCCTCCTCCCTCATATACTATGTGTCCTGTACTCCTCCACCCTCATATACTATGTGTCCTGTATTCCTCCTCCCTCATATACTATGTGTATGTCCTCCTCCTCCCTCATATACTATGTGTATGTCCTCCTCCTCCCTCATATACTATGTGTCATGTATGTCCTCCTCCCTCATATACTATGTGTATGTCCTCCTACCTCATATACCATGTGTCATGTCCTCCTCCTCCCTCATATACTATGTGTATGTCCTCCTCCCTCATATACTATGTGTCATGTCCTCCTCCTCCCTCATATACTATGTGTATGTCCTCCTCCCTCATATACTATGTGTATGTACTCCTCCTCCCTCATATACTATGTGTCCTGTACTCCTCCTCCCTCATATACTATGTGTCCTGTACTTCTCCTCCCTCATATACTATGTGTCCTGTACTCCTCCTCCCTCATATACTATGTGTCCTGTATTCCTCCACCCTCATATACTATGTGTCCTGTATTCCTCCTCCCTCATATACTATGTGTCATGTATGTCAATGGGAACTACAGATCCTATATACCGTTTATTATGTATGCCATCTATTATATATATATATTCTGCAGTGAGCACCCCCTATATACTGCCTGTTATGTATAGTCTGTACAAAGTACCGTATATACCGACAATATATATCAGTCTTCACCGAGTAACTTATATACCATATAATATATATATTCTGTACCGAGCACCGTATCCG
This sequence comes from Staurois parvus, assembly GCF_062004578.1. Classification (NCBI taxonomy): domain Eukaryota; kingdom Metazoa; phylum Chordata; class Amphibia; order Anura; family Ranidae; genus Staurois; species Staurois parvus. The sequence goes on from NW_028319426.1 coordinate 71,188, forward strand.
TGATACCGATTATTACATCCATAGTCTTCACCGAGCACCGTATATACAATATATTTCAATAAATAAAGAGAGGGCTCATTCCGCCCAATATACAGTATATAGTCTGTACAAAGTGCCGTATATACCGCCTGTTGTATACTGTATATATGATGTGCGATTCCAAAATGATTGCAACTAATCAGAATATATATAAAATACCTATACGGGGGGGTATAGGTATTTTATATATATTCTGATTAGTATATATACAGGGATGTGACGTATTACTGCACAGGTATATTGTATATATATACAGGGATGTATATACACCCGGGCTGTCATAGACCCCCCCCCCCTGTTTATACACCCGGGCTGTCATAGACCCCCCCCCCCTGTTTATACACCCGGGCTGTCATAGACCCCCCCCCTGTATATACACCCGGGCTGTCATAGACCCCCCCGCCATCCTGTATATACACCCGGGCTGTCATAGACCCCCCCCATCCTGTATATACACCCGGGCTGTCATAGACCCCCCCCCCCTGTTTATACACCCGGGCTGTCATAGACCCCCCCCCCCTGTATATACACCCGGGCTGTCATAGACCCCCCCGCCATCCTGTATATACACCCGGGCTGTCATAGACCCCCTCCCCCGTATATACACCCGGGCTGTCATAGACCCCCTCCCCCGTATATACACCCGGGCTGTCATAGACCCCTCCCCCGTATATACACCCGGGCTGTCATAGACACCCCCCCCTAATATAATTCTTTTTTGGGTTCACTTCTGGGCGGATTTTGGGTCTTTTTGGTGCAAAAATTTGATTTTCTGGGAACCTCGGCCGATAATATTCTCTGTACACCCGGAGATTTCCATCATATATATCTCATATCATCATCCGGGTATGCTGAGTATAGAATATTCCTGTACAGTATAGTGTTTGCTACATTGTATATACCGAGTATACAGAATATATATATATATACAGTCATATATTATGGTGTATACATCATCCTTATACAACCAAATATAATATCCCGATGTAATCAGTCTTCATATCCAGCCTTCTATAGATTGTAAATGTATATATATACTGTCCCCGAATATTGTATATACAATATACCTGTGCAGTAATACGTCACATCCCTGTATATATATATATATATACAATATACCTGTGCAGTAATACGTCACATCCCTGTATATATATATATATATACAATATACCTGTGCTGTAATACGTCACATCCCTATATATATATATATATACAATATACCTGTGCTGTAATACGTCACATCCCTATGTATATATATATATACAATATACCTGTACAGCAATACGTCACATCCCTATATATATATATATATATACAATATACCTGTGCAGTAATACGTCACATCCCTATATATATATATATATATACAATATACCTGTGCAGTAATACGTCACATCCCTATATATATATATATATATACAATATACCTGTGCAGTAATACGTCACATCCCTATATATATATATATATATACAATATACCTGTGCTGTAATACGTCACATCCCTATATATATATATATATACAATATACCTGTGCAGCAATACGTCACATCCCTGTATATATATATATATACAATATACCTGTGCAGTAATACGTCACATCCCTATATATATATATATATATATACAATATACCTGTGCTGTAATACGTCACATCCCTATATATATATATATACAATATACCTGTGCAGTAATACGTCACATCCCTATATATATATATATATATACAATATACCTGTGCTGTAATACGTCACATCCCTATATATATATATATATATACAATATACCTGTGCAGTAATACGTCACATCCCTATATATATATATATATACAATATACCTGTGCTGTAATACGTCACATCCCTATATATATATATATATATATATACAATATACCTGTGCAGTAATACGTCACATCCCTATATATATATATATATACAATATACCTGTGCTGTAATACGTCACATCCCTATATATATATATATATATATATACAATATACCTGTGCTGTAATACGTCACATCCCTATATATATATATATATACAATATACCTGTGCAGTAATACGTCACATCCCTATATATATATATATATACAATATACCTGTGCAGCAATACGTCACATCCCTGTATATATATACAGTGTCCCTTTGAATCCTCCTATATACTATCACACGGTATATGTTATATACAGGGATCCTTTATAGACATTCCTGTGTATACATTGTTCCCACAATTATAATGTATCTCATAGATTGTACAGGCCGTGTTTGTGCATCCAATCTCCCCATACACCGTGTATACATCGTCCCCGTAATGATATATTATATTGAACAGATATTTATATATAAACGTTTCCGGTACATTGTATTCTCAGCATTATTGTTAATATACATCGTCCCGCACATCGTCCCAGCGTCTATATCGTCCCCGCATCCCGCACATCGTCCCGCACACAGTCCCTGTACATTGAACACCCCTCATGGCTCCGGCTGGTAATTCGCCATTTGCTGTCCGGCGGAGAATCTCCGAATATTTCCGACAAACTTCTCTGACCTGCTGGAGAAACAAACTAAACAGACTACATCCCGCCCCGATCCCGACCTCACCCCACAGAGATATCATCCCAAGCCCGACATCAGGCCACACAGATAGATATCACCCCAATCATGACACCACCCCACTCAGATTTCACCCCAATCCTGACATCACCCCACACAGATATCACCCCAAACCTGGCATCGCCCCAATCCTGACATCACCCCAATCCTGACATCACCCCAATCCTGGCATCGCCCCACACAGACATCACCCCAATCCTGACATCACCCCAGTTATTCGGGCTGTGAAGTCTCCTGTCTGATATATAACAGTTCGGTTCTGGATGGTCCTTGGTATTCACAGACAGTCCATATTTCAGGTCCGGGGTCCCTCTCCTCCTATAGTACACAGCATGACAAGGAAATCCTGAAATATGAACTGTCCGAGGGAACAGAAATAAAACTAGAACTCCCTCACAGCTATACACAGAATGTCCGGATTGTGACGTCACACCTCTGACCATGCCATCATAGTGTGACATCCATAGAATCCGATTCACCGTCACAGCAGAACACAGATCACAGTATATAGCAGCCACTGTCTGTATATCACCGCGATGATGTCATATCATCCTATATCCGGGTCACCTGCTTGGTGTATTACAGTCCCGTGACGTCAGAGGCTCTGCAGGATCCTGAGGCCGAGTCTGGTGGATGCAGACATGTGACGTCACTAATATGTTAATCCCTGATCCGGGTTCAATCTGATTTGATAGAAATAAACAGGAGAATATATACATGATGAGTATATATATATATACAGTATATGACGGATGGAGAGCTGGTCAGGGATTGGCTACAAATCAGAGGAATATTTCCTGTAATGTCTGACATAAAAAGAGGCAACAAATAATCACATTAATAGCAAAAAACAATCCAAAAACTGTATAAAATATATCTACAAATATACAAAGTCCTAATAAATAATATCAGAGACCCAAATCCAACATCTGATGAGTAACAAAAAATGCTGAACCGTCCGGAGAAAATCCTTCAATGTTCCGCCCCGAGGAGAGTCATGGAAAACATACAAATAAATAATAATTACATAAATATATATATATATAGTTCTGTCCCGAGGAGAGTCATGGAAAAAATACAAACAAGCAAGAATAATTGATTAAATATATATAAATTAAAAAATGAAATTATATATATATAGCTAATAATGCTCAACCGTCCGGAGAAAATCCTTCAACGTCCTTTCCTAAGGAAAGTGTCATGTAAAAAAATAAAAAAATAAAAAAATATATATATTTTTTTATGCTCTATATATATATATATATGCTAATAATGTTCAACTGTCCTTTAACGTTCTCTCCTAAGGAAAGTGTCATGTAAAAAAATAAAAATAAATAATAATGATAATTAAATAAATAAATAAATATATATATATATATATATATATATATATATATATATATAACTATATATATATATGCTAATAATGCTCAACTGTCCAGAGAAAATTCTTCAATGTCTTTTCCTAAGGAAAGTGTCATGTAAAAAAAAAAAAAAAAAAAAAATATATATATATATAAAACAATTAAAAAATTAAATTACATATATATGCTAATAATGTTGAACTGTCCTTTAACGTTCATTCCTAAGGAAAGTGTCATGTAAAAAAATAAATAGTAATAATTATATATATATATATATATATATATATATATATATATATATATATATATATATAAATTAAAAAGTGAAATTATATATATATAGCTAATAATGCTCAACTGTCCAGAGAAAATTCTTCAATGTCCTTTCCTAAGGAAAGTGTCATGTAAAAAAATAAAAATAAACAAGAATAACTAATTAAATATATATATATATATATATATATATATATATATATATATATATATAAATTAAAAAATGAAATTATATATATGTAGCTAATAATGCTCAACTGTCCAGAGAAAATTCTTCAATGTCCTTTCCTAAAGAAAGTGTCATGTAAAAAAAAAATTATATATATATATATATATATATATATATATATATATAAAACAATTAAAAAATTAAATTACATATATATGCTAATAATGTTCAACTGTCCTTTAAAGTTCATTCCTAAAGAAAGTGTCATGTAAAAAAATAAATAGTAATAATTATATATATATATAAATTAAAAAGTGAAATTATATATATATAGCTAATAATGCTCCACCGTCCAGAGAAAATACTTCAACGTTCTTTCCTAAGGAAAGTGTCATGTAAAAAAATAAAAATAAACAAGAATAACTAATTAAATATATATATATAAATTAAAAAATGAAATTATATATATATGTAGCTAATAATGCTCAACTGTCCAGAGAAAATTCTTCAATGTCGTTTCCTAAAGAAAGGGTCATGTAAAAAAAAAAATTATATATATATATAAAACAATTAAAAAATTAAATTACATATATATGCTAATAATGTTCAGCTGTCCTTTAAAGTTCATTCCTAAGGAAAGCGTCATGTAAAATAAAAAAACAAATTAATAAAAATAATGCTCCCCTGTGGAGAAAATCCTAAACATGTTTGTGAAGGAAAGTGAAGTATAAATATTCTGCAATTGAAAACATCGAAATATTTCCTCTGCGGTTAGAATTGGGATCTAATGATATCCATCATAATTAAATATTTGTATTACTCGATAATTAATAATCAGTGAGCTGTATATAACGAATCTGTTTATAATAATTATTTTTCTTGTTATTTGCAGTTAAATATTGAATCTGCTGTTAGAATATAGGTGTCGGTTTATGAACCCGCGGTAAGTGATCGCTGCTCAGTTCTCCTGTGAATGCCGTTTATGAAGCATATGTAGATCAGTTCTCCAAACGAAGGGACAACGGTCTACAAACGCTGGAGAACGGTCTACAAACGCTGGAGAACGGTCTACAAACGCTGGAGAACGGTCTACAAACGCTGGAGAACGGTCTACAAACGCTGGAGAACGGTCTACAAACGCTGGAGAACGGTCTACAAACGCTGGAGAACGGTCTACAAACGCTGGACAACGGTCTACAAACGCTGGAGAATGGTCTACAAATGCTGGAGAACGGTCTACAAACGCTGGAGAACGGTCTACAAACGCTGGAGAACGGTCTACAAACGCTGGACAACGGATGATTTTACTATAATCTCGCAACATTACAGTAAAAGATCAGTTTACTAAACGGAGGTAAATTATCTCTGCTTAGTTTGCGGTTCCTCCGATTCTCCAGCTCTGGGCTCTGGAATCTGGAGGGAGGACACAGATCTCCAGTGAAGAGCTGAACTTGTTCTCCTGAGTGTCATAAACTGTAAATGACCAGAGAATAGCTGAGATCCTCTGAATCCTCTGAATCCTCTGAATCTCAGCTATTCTGTGTGTCATAAATGGACACCATAATGCTATCCGGCTTTAAAAAATTAAAATAAATATATCTAAATCTACAGCCAGAGTATACAGAGCTCTCTATGGTGTCCGTCTATGACGCAGAGAAGAGCTGCGACTCAGAGGATTCCGAGGATCTCAGCTACTCTCTGGTCATTCACAGTTTATGACACTCAGGAGATCAGCGGAGATCATGTTCAGCCCTTCACTGGAGATCTGTGTTCTCCCTCCAGATTCCAGAGCCCAGAGCTGGAGAATCAGAGGAACCGCAAACTAAGGAGAGATAATTTACCTCTGTTTAGTAAACTGATCTTTTACTGTAATCTCGTGAGCTTATAGTAAAATCAGCCGTTTTCCAGCGTTTGTAGACCGTTCTCCAGCATTTGTAGACCATTCTCCAGCGTTTGTAGACCGTTCTCCAGCATTTGTAGACCATTCTCCAGCGTTTGTAGACCGTTCTCCAGCGTTTGTAGACCATTCTCCAGCATTTGTAGACAGTTCTCCAGCGTTTGTAGACCATTCTCCAGCGTTTGTAGACCATTCTCCAGCGTTTGTAGACAGTTCTCCATCGTTTGTAGACAGTTCTCCAGCATTTGTAGACCGTTCTCCATCGTTTGTAGACCGTTCTCCAGCATTTGTAGACCATTCTCCAGCGTTTGTAGACCATTCTCCATCGTTTGTAGACAGTTCTCCAGCATTTGTAGACCATTCTCCATCGTTTGTAGACAGTTCTCCAGCGTTTGTAGACAGTTCTCCATCGTTTGTAGACAGTTCTCCAGCGTTTGTAGACAGTTCTCCATCGTTTGTAGACAGTTCTCCAGCATTTGTAGACCATTCTCCATCGTTTGTAGACAGTTCTCCAGCGTTTGTAGACAGTTCTCCATCGTTTGTAGACCGTTCTTCAGCATTTGTAGACAGTTCTCCATCGTTTGTAGACCGTTCTCCAGCATTTGTAGACCATTCTCCAGCGTTTGTAGACAGTTCTCCAGCATTTGTAGACCATTCTCCATCGTTTGTAGACAGTTCTCCAGCGTTTGTAGACAGTTCTCCATCGTTTGTAGACAGTTCTCCAGCATTTGTAGACCGTTCTCCAGCATTTGTAGACCGTTCTCCAGAGTTTGTAGACAGTTCTCCAGCGTTTGTAGACAGTCCTCCATCGTTTGTAGACAGTTCTCCAGCATTTGTAGACCGTTCTCCATCGTTTGTAGACCGTTCTCCAGCATTTGTAGACCGTTCTCCCTTCGTTCGGAGAACTGCTTCATAAACGGCATTCACAGGAGAACTGAGCAGCGATTTATTACCGCTGGTTCATAAACCGACACCTTAGTTTGCGGTTCCTCTGATTCTCCAGCTCTGGGCTCTGGAATCTGGAGGGAGAACACAGATCTCCGGTGAAGGGCTGAACATGATCTCCGCTGATCTCCTGAGTGTCATAAACTGTGAATGACCAGAAAGTAGCTGAGATCCTCGGAATCCTCTGAGTCACAGCTCTTCTCTGTGTCATAAATGGACACCTAAAGCAGCGATAATTTACCTCCGCTTAGTAAACTGATCTTTTAGACCGTTCTCTGGTGTTTGTAGACAGTTCTCTGGCGTTTGTAGACCGTTCTCCGGCGTTTGTAGACCGTTCTCCAGCGTTTGTAGACCATTCTCCATCGTTTGTAGACCATTCTCCATCGTTTGTAGACCGTTCTCTGGCGTTTGTAGACTGTTCTCCAGCGTTTGTAGACCGTTCTCCGGCGTTTGTAGACCGTTCTCCAGCGTTTGTAGACAGTTCTCCAGCCTTTGTAGACCGTTCTCCAGCGTTTGTAGACCGTTCTCCATCGTTTGTAGACCGTTCTTCGGCGTTTGTAGACCGTTCTCCAGCGTTTGTAGACAGTTCTCCAGCGTTTGTAGACCGTTCTCAATTATTTGTAGACCGTTCTCCAGCGTTTGTAGACAGTTGTCCGGCGTTTGTAGACCATTCTCCATCATTTGTAGACCGTTCTCCAGCGTTTGTAGACCGTTCTCCAGCATTTGTAGACCGTTCTCCAGCGTTTGTAGACCGTTCTTCAGCGTTTGTAGACCGTTCTCCAGCGTTTGTAGACCGTTCTCCAGCGTTTGTAGACCGTTCTCCATCGTTTGTAGCCCATTTTTCAGCGTTTGTAGACCGTTCTCCAGCGTTTGTAGACCGTTCTCCAGCGTTTGTAGACCGTTCTCCAGCGTTTGTAGACCGTTCTCCAGCGTTTGTAGACCGTTCTCCATCGTTTGTAGCCCATTTTTCAGCGTTTGTAGACCGTTCTCCAGCGTTTGTAGACCGTTCTCCAGCGTTTGTAGACCGTTCTCCATCGTTTGTAGCCCATTTTTCAGCGTTTGTAGACCGTTCTCCCTTCATAAACGGCATTCACAGGAGAACTGAGCAGTGATCACTTACCGCTGGCTCATAAACGGACACCTAAACGTATATCTCTCTTTCTATCTTTCTATTGATTTTGATATAAATATTTGTGTGTCTACAGAAAATCTTAACACTGCAAAATAAAGTGTAATGTAAATATTCCAAAACGGGAAAAATAGGATTTTTTCCTCTACTGTTAGAAAATAATATATAATAAGATATCCGGAATAAACAAATCTGTTCCATTCTTTGTATTCTCCCGATATACAGCTTCCTGTGATGGAGATCTACTGAAATATTTGTATTACTTTGCTTGATGATTGTAATAATCAGTGAAATCTAACATCTATTTGTACTAATTATTACTATTTGCAGTTAAGAAATATTTCCTCTTCTGTTAGAACATAAATTATATATATATATATTTGAAGCATTTTTTTTTATGGGGGGGGGGGGGGGGGTTGGTGCTGCTATCTTTTGCAATCTGTCGTTCGTTTTCAATTTTTGCGGCTTTTATTTCCTTTTTGCATATTCTGTTATATTCTTTGTATACTCAGTGTATATAGCGTTCTATGAATGTCTATCTATTGATAAAATATTTCTATTATTGTGAATGATAAATGTAATAATCAGCGAAACTCTAACAGATCTATTTGTGCTAATTATTGTTATTATTGTTATTTGCAGTTAAATAAATATTGTCTCTATTGTTAGGATATAATGCTATCCGGCATTACAAATAAATAATAATAATAATCAAAAATATTAATAAAGAAAAGATATATCTATAAATATTCACACACATACATACACATATATATACACACACATACATACACATATATATACACACACATACATACACATATATATACACACACACTATATATATATATATACCTCTAATTGCATATAATTACTTTGCAAGACAATTGTAATAATTATAGGAAGCTGTGTAAGAAATCTAATTGTACTAATTATTATTATTATTTGCAGTTAAATAAATATTGTCTCTACTGTTAGAATATAATGCTATGCAGCATAATAAATAAAATATAATAATAATAATAATAATAAAAAATAAATAAATAAATAAATTAATAATAATATTAATAAATAAATAAATATATATATATATACACACACTAAATATATATATACCTCTGTCTAAATGCATATAATTAGATAATTGTAATTATTATAGAAAGCTGTGGAACAAATCTATTTATGGTAATTATTGTTATTTGCAGTTAAATAAATATTGTCTGTACTGTTATATATATATAATGTATAATGAATATAATGCTATCCAGCATTACAAAAAAATAAAACATATATATATATATATATACACCTACAGTATATCCACACACACTATATATATATATATACACCTACAGTATATCCACACACACTATATATATATATATACCTCTCTCTAAATGCATATAATTACTTTGCAAGATAATTGTACTAATTATTATTATTGTTATTTGCAGTTAAATAAATATTGCCTCTACTGTTAGGATATAATGCTATCCGGCATTACAAATAAATAATAATAATTAAAATATAATAATAAAGAAAAAAATATATATATACACACATACAAAAAAAAAATAAAAAAAAATATATATATATATATACACCTACAGTATATCTACACACTATATATATATATATATATATACACCTACAGTATATCTACACACTATATATATATATATATATACACCTACAGTATATCTACACACTATATATATATATATATATATACACCTACAGTATATCTACACACTATATATATATATATATATACACCTACAGTATATCCACACACACTATATATATATATATATACACCTACAGTATATCCACACACTATATATATATATATATACACCTACAGTATATCCACACACTATATATATATATATACACCTACAGTATATCCACACACACTATATATATATATATACACCTACAGTATATCCACACACTATATATATATATATACACCTACAGTATATCCACACACTATATATATATATATATACACCTACAGTATATCCACACACACTATATATATATATATCTCTGCAAGACAATTGTAATAATTATAGGACGCTGTGCCAGAAATCTCCTCGTACTAATTATTATTATTATTATTATTTGGAGTTATTGATCAGAAAACATCGATATTAGTTATTGATCACATGTAGCACGGCAGGACACTATGATGACATCAGACACGTCACCCGGCTGATCATTGAAGGTCCAACAATAACAATTTGCAGGGAGGATGCAGCAATGACACCTTTATGTCTCCTCCGATGGATCCGCCGTCCCCTCCTCCACCACACCTTATTATTATCTCTTCTCTCTATATATATATATATACATCTTTCATATCTAATCCCCCCATCTGTACAGAGGACGATGTGGAGCCCCCCGATGTATATTGGTGTCTCCGGTTGTATTACCTCTTATTGTCCCTCCACTCTGCAATCAGTAATATATATATATACACAGACTGGTGATGTCATCCTGTATTTGTCACCCTCCCCTCCCCCACATTGTATACTCGGTATATACATCCAGGCAGGGTGTCAGCTGTATCTCATACAAGGACATTCCACAAATATTGTACTTACAAGGATTAGTGTGCAGAGTTGTGTGTGGGGGACGATCGCTCTGTGTGGGAGACGATCACTCTGTGTGGGGGACGATCGCGCTGTGTGGGGGACGATCGCTCGGTGTGGGGGACGATCGCGCTGTGTGGGGGACGATCGCTCGGTGTGGGGGACGATCGCTCTGTGTGGGGGACGATCGCGCTGTGTGGGGGACGATCGCTCGGTGTGGGGGACGACCGCGCGGTGTGGGGGACGATCGCTCTGTGTGGGAGACGATCGCGCTGTGTGGGAGACGATCGCTCTGTGTGGGAGACGATCGCTCTGTGTGGGAGACGATCGCGCTGTGTGGGAGACGATCTCGCTGTGTGGGGGACGATCGCTCTGTGTGGGAGACGATCTCGCTGTGTGGGGGACGATCGCTCTGTGTGGGAGACGATCGCGCTGTGTGGGAGACGATCGCGCGGTGTGGGAGACGATCGCGCGGTGTGGGAGACGATCGCGCTGTGTGGGAGACGATCTCGCTGTGTGGGGGACGATCGCTCTGTGTGGGAGACGATCGCGCTGTGTGGGAGACGATCGCGCGGTGTGGGAGACGATCGCGCTGTGTGGGAGACGATCTCGCTGTGTGGGGGACGATCGCTCTGTGTGGGAGACGATCGCTCTGTGTGGGAGACGATCTCGCTGTGTGGGGGACGATCGCTCTGTGTGGGAGACGATCGCGCTGTGTGGGAGACGATCTCGCTGTGTGGGGGACGATCGCTCTGTGTGGGAGACGATCGCGCTGTGTGGGAGACGATCGCTCTGTGTGGGAGACGATCGCGCTGTGTGGGAGACGATCGCTCTGTGTGGGGGACGATCGCTCTGTGTGGGAGACGATCGCTCTGTGTGGGAGACGATCGCGCGGTGTGGGAGACGATCGCGCGGTGTGGGAGACGATCGCGCGGTGTGGGAGACGATAGCTCTGTGTGGGGGACGATCGCTCTGTGTGGGAGACGATCACGCGGTGTGGGAGACGATCGCTCTGTGTGGGAGACGATCGCGCTGTGTGGGGGACGATCGCGCGGTGTGGGAGACGATCGCTCTGTGTGGGGGACGATCGCTCTGTGTGGGAGACGATCGCGCGGTGTGGGAGACGATCGCTCTGTGTTGGAGACGATCGCGCGGTGTGGGAGACGATCGCTCTGTGTGGGAGACGATAGCTCTGTGTGGGGGACGATCGCTCGGTGTGGGAGACGATCGCTCTGTGTGGGAGACGATAGCTCTGTGTGGGGGACGATCGCGCTGTGTGGGGGACGATTGCGCGGTGTGGGAGACGATCGCTCTGTGTGGGGGACGATCGCTCGGTGTGGGAGACGATCGCGCTGTGTGGGAGACGATCGCTCTGTGTGGGGGACGATCGCTCTGTGTGGGAGACGATCGCTCTGTGTGGGAGACGATCGCGCGGTGTGGGAGACGATCGCGCGGTGTGGGAGACGATAGCTCTGTGTGGGGGACGATCGCTCTGTGTGGGAGACGATCACGCGGTGTGGGAGACGATCGCTCTGTGTGGGAGACGATCGCGCTGTGTGGGGGACGATCGCGCGGTGTGGGGGACGATCGCGCGGTGTGGGAGACGATCGCTCTGTGTGGGGGACGATCGCTCTGTGTGGGAGACGATCGCGCGGTGTGGGAGACGATCGCTCTGTGTGGGAGACGATAGCTCTGTGTGGGGGACGATCGCTCGGTGTGGGAGACGATCGCTCTGTGTGGGAGACGATAGCTCTGTGTGGGGGACGATCGCGCTGTGTGGGGGACGATTGCGCGGTGTGGGAGACGATCGCTCTGTGTGGGGGACGATCGCTCGGTGTGGGGGACGATCGCGCGGTGTGGGGGACGATCGCGCGGTGTGGGGGACGATCGCGCGGTGTGGGGGACGATCGCGCGGTGTGGGGGACGATCGCTCTGTGTGGGGGACGATCGCTCTGTGTGGGGGACGATCGCGCGGTGTGGGAGACGATCGCGCTGTGTGGGCGACGATCGCTCTGTGTGGGTGACGATCGCGCGGTGTGGGAGACGATCGCGCGGTGTGGGTGACGATCGCGCGGTGTGGGAGACGATCGCGCGGTGTGGGAGACGATCGCTCTGTGTGGGAGACGATCGCGCTGTGTGGGAGACGATCGCGCGGTGTGGGAGACGATCGCGCGGTGTGGGTGAGGATCGCTCGGTGTGGGAGACGATCGCGCGGTGTGGGGGACGATCGCGCGGTGTGGGGGACGATCGCGCGGTGTGGGAGACGATCGCGCGGTGTGGGAGACGATCACTCTGTGTGGGGGACGATCGCTCTGTGTGGGGGACGATCGCGCTGTGTGGGATACGATCGCTCTGTGTGGGAGACGATCGCTCTGTGTGGGAGACGATCGCTCGGTGTGGGGGACGATCGCGCTGTGTGGGAGACGATCGCTCGGTGTGGGAGACGATCGCGCTGTGTGGGGGACGATCGCTCTGTGTGGGAGACGATCGCGCTGTGTGGGAGACGATCGCTCTGTGTGGGAGACGATCGCGCTGTGTGGGGGACGATCGCTCTGTGTGGGAGACGATCGCTCTGTGTGGGGGACGATCGCTCTGTGTGGGAGACGATCGCTCTGTGTGGGAGACGATTGCGCGGTGTGGGAGACGATCGCTCTGTGTGGGGGACGATCGCTCTGTGTGGGGGACGATCGCTCTGTGTGGGGGACGATCGCGCGGTGTGGGAGACGATCGCGCTGTGTGGGCGACGATCGCTCTGTGTGGGCGACGATCGCGCGGTGTGGGTGACGATCGCGCGATGTGGGTGACGATCGCGCGGTGTGGGTGACGATCGCGCGGTGTGGGAGACGATCGCTCTGTGTGGGAGACGATCGCTCTGTGTGGGAGACGAACGCGCTGTGTGGGAGACGATCGCGCGGTGTGGGTGAGGATCGCTCGGTGTGGGAGACGATCGCGCGGTGTGGGGGACGATCGCGCGGTGTGGGGGACGATCACGCGGTGTGGGAGACGATCGCTCTGTGTGGGAGACGATCGCGCGGTGTGGGAGACAATCGCGCTGTGTGGGGGACGATCGCTCTGTGTGGGGGACGATCGCTCTGTGTGGGAGACGATCGCTCTGTGTGGGAGACGATCGCTCTGTGTGGGGGACGATCGCGCGGTGTGGGAGACGATCGCGCTGTGTGGGGGACGATCGCTCTGTGTGGGGGACGATCGCTCTGTGTGGGGGACGATCGCGCGGTGTGGGAGACGATCGCGCTGTGTGGGGGACGATCGCTCTGTGTGGGGGACGATCGCGCGGTGTGGGAGACGATCGCGCGCTGTGTGGGAGACGATCGCGCTGTGTGGGAGACGATCGCGCTGTGTGGGAGACGATCGCTCTGTGTGGGAGACGATCGCGCTGTGTGGGAGACGATCGCGCGGTGTGGGAGACGATCGCGCTGTGTGGGCGACGATCGCTCTGTGTGGGGGACGATCGCGCGGTGTGGGAGACGATCGCGCGGTGTGGGTGAGGATCGCGCGGTGTGGGAGACGATCGCTCTGTGTGGGTGAGGATCGCGCGGTGTGGGAGACGATCGCGCGGTGTGGGAGACGATCGCGCGGTGTGGGAGACGATCGCGCGGTGTGGGTGACGATCGCGCGGTGTGGGAGACGATCGCGCGGTGTGGGAGACGATCGCGCGGTGTGGGAGACGATCGCGCGGTGTGGGTGACGATCGCGCGGTGTGGGAGACGATCGCGCGGTGTGGGAGACGATCTCGCGGTGTGGGAGATGATCGCTCTGTGTGGGAGATGATCGCTCTGTGTGGGAGACGATCGCTCTGTGTGGGAGACGATCGCTCTGTGTGGGAGACGATCGCTCTGTGTGGGAGATGATCGCGCGGTGTGGGAGATGATCGCTCTGTGTGGGAGATGATCGCTCTGTGAGGGAGATGATCGCGCGGTGTGGGAGACGATCGCGGGGTGTGGGAGACGATCGCGGGGTGTGGGGGACGATCGCTCTGTGTGGGAGACGATCTCGCGGTGTGGGAGACGATCTCGCGGTGTGGGAGACGATCGCTCTGTGTGGGAGATGATCGCTCTGTGTGGGAGACGATCGCTCTGTGTGGGAGATGATCGCTCTGTGTGGGAGATGATCGCGCGGTGTGGGAGATGATCGCTCTGTGTGGGAGATGATCGCTCTGTGTGGGAGATGATCGCTCTGTGTGGGAGATGATCGCTCTGTGTGGGAGATGATCGCGCGGTGTGGGAGATGATCGCTCTGTGTGGGAGATGATCGCTCTGTGTGGGAGATGATCGCTCTGTGTGGGAGATGATCGCTCTGTGTGGGAGATGATCGCTCTGTGTGGGAGATGATCGCGCGGTGTGGGAGATGATCGCTCTGTGTGGGAGATGATCGCTCTGTGTGGGAGACGATTGCTCTGTGTGGGAGATGATCGCTCTGTGTGGGAGATGATCGCTCTGTGTGGGAGACGATCGCTCTGTGTGGGAGATGATCGCTCTGTGTGGGAGACGATCGCTCTGTGTGGGAGATGATCGCTCTGTGTGGGAGACGATCGCTCTGTGTGGGAGATGATCTTCAATTTAAATAGGGACATGTGCGTTCCAGTGCGTTTTATTGCATTCCGCTGTGTTTTTTGTGCGTTTTGGTGCCTTCCAGTACAGTTCTGTGCAGGAAAAATGCCGCCTGTTCTTTTTTTTTTCCTGCATCCGGAACTGCGAGCGCTGATGTGAACGATGACAACCAGACCCCGACTTTCTGTGCGTTTTTGTGCATTGCAGTGTGTTTTTGATGCGTTTTTGTGCGTTGCAGTGTGTTTTTGATGCGTTTTTGTGCGTTGCAGTGTTTTGATGCGTTTTTGTGCATTGCAGTGTTTTGATGCGTTTTTGTGCGTTGCAGTGTTTTCATGCGTTTTTGTGCGTTGCAGTGTGTTTTTGATGCGTTTTTGTGCGTTGCAGTGTTTTGATGCGTTTTTGTGCGTTGCAGTGTTTTGATGCGTTTTTGTGCGTTGCAGTGTGTTTTTGATGAGTTTTGATGTCTTCCAGTACAGTTCAGTGCAGGAAAAACGCAGCCTGTTCTACTTTTTTTTCCTGCAACCGGAACGCACCAGAACTTCGAGCGCTGATGTGAATGATGACACCGACAACCCTATCACCTACTTCCGGTGCGTTTTTGATGCGTTCCGGTTTGTTTTTTCCTCCCTCTTTTTTTCTTCAATCCTTAGGGAAATGTGCATTCCAGTGTGTTTTTGATGCGTTTTTGTGCGTTGCAGTGCGTTTTTGATGAGTTTTTATGTCTTCCAGTGCAGTTCTGTGCAGGCAAAACGCAGCCTGTTCTACTTTTTGTTTTTCCTGCAACCGGAACGCACCGGAACTGCGAGCGCTGATGTGAATGATGACACCGACAACCCTATCACCTACTTCCGGTGCGTTTTTGATGCGTTCCGGTTAATTTTTTCCTCTTTTTCTTCAACTTAAACAGAGACATGTGCGTTTTTGGTGCATTTTTGCGCGTTCCAGTGCGTTTATGATGCGTTTTGGTGCCTTCCAGCGCAGTTCTGTGCAGGAAAAAACGCAGCCTGTTCTACTTTTTTTTTTCCTGAATCCGGAACACAAGCGCTGATGTGAGCGATGACACCGACAACCAGATCACCGACTTTCTGTGCGTTTTGGATGTAGAAAAAAAGCAACTGAACCGCATGGAGTGTGATCGGCCCTTCGTCTAGGTTCACACCGATGCGTTTTCCGTTGCGTTTTGCAGAAACGCACAGCAGTCCATTGAACATGATTTCCTATGGGACAGATTCACATCTTCACCTTTTCCCCCGCTGCGTTTTTTTTTTTGGAAAGGGGCGGGGACTTTTTTAATCCCTCCAGAGGATTCCCCCCCCACCAGAGGATCCCCCCCCACCAGAGGATTCCCCCCCCACCAAAGGATTCCCCCCCCCCCGTCTTGACCGGGCCATTTTTTGCGATACGGCGCTGCGTTATTTTAACTGACAATTGCGCGAAGGGTTCAGGGACTTTTTAAAATACAAAATGTTGCATTCTTGGTTCTATAGACTTCAATGGAGACGCTGCAGGAATGCATGGAGTGCGTTTTTGATGTGTTTTTGACACATTTTTGAGTGTTTTCTGCATTTTTTCTTGCGTTCTTGTTGTTTTTTTACCCCCCCCCCACCCCCCAGTCACATCAGGCCGACTGTGAAATCGTGCGACTTACAGTGAAGATTTGTTTGCAACTTGTGAAGATTTCCTAACGATTTCTTGCATTTTCCCTTGCGTTGTGCGATTTCTACCGTAGTCTATGTCTTCAGAAATCGCACACAAATTGTGAAATCGCAGCGGTGGGAACGGTGATCAAACGCGCAATTTCTGGTGTGAACGGACCCTGAGCCCGGGATCACAGTGATGCGCTGCGGCTTCTGTGCGAATTCCGCACCGCATCAGAATCGCACCCCGTCCCTGCGAACCGCTGCGGGTGTGCATGTTAAGTTACCAACGCCCCGAAATCGGTCCTCAAAGCGCGGTGCGACGTGCAGAATCGGATGCCATAGGTGTGAATTCCCGTGCGATCCGATTCTAGTGTGGACCCAAAAAAGGGTCCTGCGTGTTTTTGGTGCGGTGCGATTAGAGCCAAAATGTACGTCTCCGATCGCACCGCGCCCAATCACGTGATCGCAGGGAATGCGGTGCAGTTCCTGTGCGAATCACATGCGATGTACCCAGGGGCGGACTGACCATTGGAGCACTCGGGCACTGCCCAAGGGCCCGGGGTCAGTAGGGGGCCCCATGAAATGCCCCTGGTACCTTTTATAGGGTTTTTTGGGTGTGTTTTGAGTGTGGGCGAGGACACAGGGGCCCCATGATCCCTTTTTGCCCAGGGGCCCCATAAGTTGTCAGTCCGCCCCTGGATATACCGCACCGCATGAAGGTGTCAACGCCTGACCAAGATGTCCATGTCTGATGAAGGTGTCCATGTCTGATGAAGGTGTCCATGTCTGATGAAGATGTCTACGCCTGATGAAGGTGTCCATGTCTGATGAAGGTGTCTACGCCTGATGAAGGTGTCCATGTCTGATGAAGGTGTCTACGCCTGATGAAGGTGTCCATGTCTGATGAAGGTGTCAAGCCTGATGAAGGTGTCAAGCCTGATGAAGGTGTCTAACCTGTTGAAGGTGCCCATGTCTGATGAAGGTGTCAAGCCTGATGAAGGTGTCAAGCCTGATGAAGGTGTCTAACCTGTTGAAGGTGCCCATGCCTGATGAAGGTGTCAAGCCTGATGAAGGTGTCCATGTCTGATGAAGGTATCCAAGTCTGATGAAGGTTGTAGGGATATTGTATTGTCCATGTTTTATGAAGGTGTCCATGTCTGATGAAGGTGTTCATGTATGACCAAAGTGTCCATGTCTGATGAAGACGTCCATTCCTGATGAAGGTGCCCATGACTGATGAAGGGGTACAAGCCCGAAAAGGTGTCCATGCATGAAGAAAGTGTCCATGTCTGATGACAGTGTCCATGCCTGTTGAGGGGGTCTACGCCTAATGAAGCTGTCTATGTCTGATAAAGGGGTCTAAGCCTGAAGAAGGTATCCATACCTGACGAAAGTGTCTATGTCTGATGAAGGTGTCCAAGTCTGATGAAGGTGTCCATGCCTGGTGAGGGGGTCCACGCCTGATGGTGTCCATTTTTGATGAAGGTGTTCATGTCTGACAAAACTGTCCATGTCTGATGAAGGGGTCCATCTCTGATTAAGGTGTTCATTCCTGATCAGGGTGTCCATGTCTGATCAAGGTGTCTGTGTTTGATGAAGGTGTCCATTCCTGATGAAGATGTCCATTCCTTATGAAGGTGTCCATGTCTGATGAAGGTGTCCATTCCTGATGAAGATGTCCATGTTTGATGAAGGTGTCCATTCCTGATGAAGATGTCCATGTTTGATGAAGGTGTCCATTCCTGATGAAGGTGTCCATTCCTTATGAAGGTGTCCATTCCTGATGAAGGTGTCCATTCCTGATCAAGCTGTCCATTCATGATCAAGCTGTCCATGTCTGGTCAAGGTGTTTGTGTCTGATGAAGGTGTCCATTACTGATGAAGAGGTCCAAGCTTGAAGAAGGTGTCCATGCCTGAAGAAGGTGTCCATGACTGATAAAGGGGTCCAAGCAGGAGCAGACTGACAACACATGGGGCCCCCAGGCAATAGGGGATCATGGGGCCCCTGTGTCCTCACCCACACTCAAACCACACCCAAAAAAAGCCTATGAAAGGTACCAGGGGCATCTCATGGGGCCCCCTACTGACCCTGGGCCCTCGGGCAGTTGTTGACCCTTCCCTCGGGAAGGTATTCATGTCTGAGAAAAGTGTCCATGTCTGATGAAGGTGTCCATGTCTGATGAAGGTGTCCATGTCTGATGAAGGTGTCCATGTTTGATGAGGGGTCCAAGCCTAAAGAAGGTGTCCATGTCTGATGAAGGTGTCCAAGTCTGGTGAAGGTGTCCATGTTTGATGAGGGGTCCAAGCCTAAAGAAGGTGTCCATGTCTGATGAAGGTGTCCATGTCTGATGAAGGTGTCCAAGTCTGATGAAGGTGTCCAAGTCTGATGAAGGTGTCCAAGTCTGATGAAGGTGTCCATGTCTGATGAAGGTGTCCATGTCTGGTGAAGAGGTCCTGCACACCCTCAATACACAGCACTTGAAGTCATCACTTTTTTATGAGGTGTTCATTTATTCTTCCTCCTGTAGAGGTTCCATGAATACAATGTGGACACAACAACGGCTGTGTCTAGCTGTACATTGAGGTTGGGCAGAACATTTCATGTGATCACTTTAACACATTTTTGGGTTTTTACCTGGATCCTGGTGAGCTTTGTATTCACTTACAGTGCAAGATAAGTTACCATTCTCATCTATGAAGCTCTTCACATCAGTGCTCACAGTGTGCAGTGAAATCTGAGGAAGCCATTCCAATCCAGGGGAGGAGTCGGTACACCTGTGCAAGACTGAAAGGGAGGAGCCGGTACACCTGTGCAAGACTGAAAGGGAGGAGCTGGTACGCCTCTGCAAGACTGAAGGGGAGGAGCCAGTACACCTGTGTAAGACTGGTGGGGAGGAGCTGGTACACCTGTGCAAGACTGAAGGGGAGGAGCCTGTACACCTGGGCAAGACTGGTGAGGAGCTGGTACACCTGTGCAAGACTGGAGGGGAGGAGCCAGTACACCTGTGCAAGACTGAAGGGGAGGAGCTGGTACACCTGTGCAAGACTGGAGGGGAGGAGCCGGTACACCTGTGCAAGACTGAAGGGGAGGAGCTGGTACACCTGTGAAAGTCTGAAGGGGCGGGGCAGAGGGAGGATTTCATGGACAGACTGAATCCTTTATGACGTTTGATTCTTCCCGGAGTTTCCCTTTCAGTCACATGATCCAATAGGGCGCAGTGCCAGGGGGACCGTGTCCCATTATTGGGAGCACAGTTGTGGGGTTTGCTGTCATTAGAGACTGCAGTGAGGTGGGAGGAGCCCCCACCGTCGGAGTTGTATGTTAGGATGTGATTGGGTGGCTGCGGTATAATGAGTTTCTTGGTTGTAGGCGGATGTTCCCGTCTGTCCGGGTGAAGGTGAAGGGACTGGACCCGGCCCAGCAGTACTACATCGCCATGGACATCATCCCCGTGGACTCCAAGAGATACAGGTCTGACCCCACCTTCCCCCGCCTCCTGTGCCCTCATTGGATGATAGATCAGCAGGCTGGGTCCAATGATCCAGCAGGGTCACAGGATGCTGCAGAGCTGCGAGCTCAGAGCAGTGGTGTCACCCCCCATGGCCGTGTGTGAGTCACGGGACCGGCTTAGCAGAATGAGAAATCATTCGGCAAGTATAGCGGCTCCTATCACCCCCCAATGGGCAGGCTGAGCCCCTATCACCCCCCAATGGGCAGGCTGAGCCCCTATCACCCCCCAATGGGCAGGCTGAGCCCCTATCACCCCCCAATGGGCAGGCTGAGCCCCTATCACCCCACTATACAGGCAGGCTGAGCCCCTATCACCCCCCAATGGGCAGGCTGAGCCCCTATCACCCCACTATACAGGCAGACGGAGCCCCTATCACCCCCCAATAGGCAGGCTGAGCCCCTATCACCCCACTATATAGGCAGGTGGAGCCCCTATCACCCCCCAATAGGCAGGCTGAGCCCCTATCACCCCACTATACAGGCAGACGGAGCCCCTATCACCCCACAATAGGCAGGCTGAGCCCCTATCACCCCACTATATAGGCAGACTGAGCCCCTATCACCCCCCAATAGGCAGGCTGAGCCCCTATCACCCCACTATATAGGCAGACTGAGCCCCTATCACCCCCCAATAGGCAGGCTGAGCCCCTATCACCCCACTATATAGGCAGGCTGAGCCCCTATCACCCCACTATATAGGCAGACTGAGCCCCTATCACCCCACTATATAGACAGGCTGAGCCCCTATCACCCCACTATATAGACAGGCTGAGCCCCTATCACCCCACTATATAGACAGGCTGAGCCCCCTATCACCCCACTATATAGGCAGACTGAGCCCCTATCACCCCCTAATGGGCATGCTGAGCCCCTATCACCCCACTATATAGCCAGGCTGAGCCCCTATCACCCCACTATATAGGCAGACTGAGCCCCCTATCACCCCACTATATAGGCAGACTGAGCCCCTGTCACCTCCTAATGGGCATGCTGAGCCCCTATCACCCCACTATATAGCCAGGCTGAGCCCCTATCACCCCACTATATAGGCAGACTGAGCCCCTATCACCCCACTATATAGGCAGACTGAGCCCCTATCACCCCACTATATAGGCAGACTGAGCCCCTATCACCCCACTATATAGACAGGCTGAGCTACTATCACCCCACTATATAGGCAGGCTGAGCCCCTATCACCCCACTATATAGGCAGGCGGAGCCCCTATCACCCCCCAATAGGCAGGCTGAGCCCCTATCACCCCACTATATAGGCAGACTGAGCCCCTATCACCCCCCAATAGGCAGGCTGAGCCCCTATCACCCCACTATATAGGCAGACTGAGCCCCTATCACCCCACTATATAGACTGGCTGAGCCCCCTACCCCACTATATAGGCAGACTGAGCCCCTATCACCCCCTAATGGGCATGCTGAGCCCCTATCACCCCACTATATAGCCAGGCTGAGCCCCTATCACCCCACTATATAGGCAGACTGAGCCCCTATCACCCCACTATATAGGCAGACTGAGCCCCTATCACCCCACTATATAGACAGGCTGAGCCCCTATCACCTCACTATATAGGCAGACTGAGCCCCTATCACCCCACTATATAGGCAGACTGAGCCCCTATCACCCCACTATATAGGCAGGCTGAGCCCCTATCACCCCACTATATAGCCAGGCTGAGCTACTATCACCCCACTATATTGGCAGGCTGAGCCCCTATCACCCCACTATATAGTCAGGCTGAGGCCCTATCACCCCACTATATAGACAGGCTGAGCCCCTATCACCCCACTATATAGTCAGGCTGAGCCCCTATCACCCCACTATATAGTCAGGCTGAGCCCCTATCACCCCACTATATAGGCAGGCTGAGCCCCTATCACCCCACTATATAGGCAGACTGAGCCCCTATCACCCCACTATATAGACAGGCTGAGCCCCTATCACCCCCTAATGGGCATCCTGAGCCCCTATCACCCCACTATAAAGGCAGGCTGAGGTCCTATCACCCCACTATATAGGCAGGCGAAGCCCCTATCACCCCACTATATAGTCAGGCTGAGCCCCTATCACCCCACTATAAAGGCAGGCTGAGGTCCTATCACCCCACTATATAGGCATGCTGAGCCCCTATCACCCCACTATATAGACAGGCTGAGCCCCTATCACCCCACTATATAGACAGGCTGAGCCCCTATCACCCCACTATATAGGCAGGCTGAGGTCCTATCACCCCACTATATAGGCAGGCTGAGCCCCTATCACCCCACTATATAGGCAGGCTGAGGTCCTATCACCCCACTATATAGGCAGGCGGAGCCCCTATCACCCCACTATATAGGCAGGCTGAGGTCCTATCACCCCACTATATAGGCAGGCGGAGCCCCTATCACCCCACTATATAGGCAGGCTGAGCCCCTATCACCCCACTATACAGGTAGCTTAATCCCTCTGTAGCTCCACCCATAGGCACTCCATCCTGAACCCCTGTCACCCCCCACCCCCCATACAGGCAGGACGAGTCCCTGTAACCCCCATGTAGGCAGCTGTACCCCTCTCACCCTTCCCCCATACAGGCAGTCCCTGTAGCCACCCTCCTGCATGTAGGTAGGATGAGAACCTGTCACCCCATATAGGAAGGATGAGACCCTGTCACCCCATATAGGAAGGATGAGACCTGTCACCCCATATAGGAAGGATGAGACCTGTCACCCCATATAGGAAGGATGAGACCTGTCACCCCCATATAGGAAGGATGAGACCTGTCACCCCATATAGGAAGGATGAGACCTGTCACCCCCATATAGGAAGGATGAGACCTGTCACCCCCATATAGGAAGGATGAGACCCTGTCACCCCCCTATAGGAAGGATGAGACCCTGTCACCCCATATAGGAAGGATGAGACCCTGTCACCCCATATAGGAAGGATGAGACCCTGTCACCCCCATATAGGAAGGATGAGACCCTGTCACCCCCTATAGGAAGGATGAGACCTGTCACCCCCTATAGGAAGGATGAGACCCTGTCACCCCCTATAGGAAGTATGAGACCCTGTCACCCCCATATAGGAAGGATGAGATTCTGTCACCCCCATATAGGAAGGATGAGACCTGTCACCCCCTATAGGAAGGATGAGACCCTGTCACCCCATATAGGAAGGATGAGACCCTGTCACCCCCATATAGGAAGGATGAGACCTGTCACCCCCATATAGGAAGGATGAGACCCTGTCACCCCCTATAGGAAGGATGCGATCATGTGACCCCATATAGGTAGGGTAGCCCTTGTAGCCCCCTGTATAGACAGGCTGTACCCCTCTCACCCTTCCCTCACATAGACAGACTGAGCCCCTGTATCTCCCTCCCCCCTGTAGGCAGGCTGTGCCCCCCCCCCATGGGGTATTAATGTGAGTATTCCCTGATCTCGGCAGGTACGTCTATCACAGCTCGCAGTGGATGGTTGCCGGGAACACTGACCACTCCTGCATCACCCCCCGACTCTACATACACCCCGACTCGCCCTGCTCCGGGGAGACCTGGATGAGGCAAATCATCAGCTTCGACCGCGTCAAGCTGACCAACAACGAGATGGACGACAAAGGACATGTAGGTGTGCGCCATTCCGTCTTCTCATCCCAGTAAGAGGGCCCCCCCAGGGTCACCCCCCCCAGGGTCATTGCCACCTCCCCCAGGGTCACCCCCCCCCAGGGTCATCGCCACCCCCCCTAGGGTCACCCCCCGAGGGTCACTCCCCCCCCAGGGTCACCCCCCCCCAGGGTCATTGCTACCCCCCCGGGTCACTCCCCGAGGGTCACTCCCCCCCCAGGGTCATCGCCACCCCCCCCAGGGTCATCGCCACCCCCCCCAGGGTCACCCCCCCAGGGTCATCGCCACCCCTCCCCAGGGTCTTCGCCACCCCCCCCAGGGTCACCCCCCCAGGGTCATTGCCACCCCCAGGGTCATTGCCACCCCCCCTAGGGTCACCCCCCCCCCAGGGTCACCCCCCGAGGGCCACCCCCCCCAGGGTAACCCCCCCCCGAGCGTCACCCCCCTCCCCCATTATATCCCAGAAATATCCTCCTCTCCATCCTTGGAGTTCCATATCCCTCTCCCCGAGAAATGTTCCTTTGAAATATCGAATTGATCCAAATTGTGCAGAATTGCTGGTTCTGCTATTCAAAATCTTGCTGTTATATTTTTTTCTATTCTATTCTGTTCCTTTCTCTCCTCTCCTCTCTCCTCCTCTCCTCTCTTCTTCTCCCTTATCCTCTGCTCTACTCTTCTCTCCTCTCTCCTCTTCGCCTCTCTTCTCTCCTCTCTCCTTCTCCTCTCCTCTTTCTTTTCTCTCCTCTCATCTCCTTGCCTCTCCTAATCTCTTCTCTTCTCTCCTCTACTCTCTCCTCTCTTCTCCTCTTTTCTCTCCTCTCCTCTCTTCTCTCCTCTTCTCTCTTCTCTCCTCTTCTCTCCTCTCATCTCTCTTCTCTATCCTCTCTTCTCTCCTCTTTTCTTCTCTTCTCTTCTCCTCTCCTCTCCACTTCTCTTCTCTTTTCTCCTCTTCTCTCCTCTCCTCTCTTCTCTCCTCTTCTCTCTTCTTTCTCCCCTCTTCTCTCCTCTTCGCTTCTCTCCTCTCTTCTCTGTCCTCTCTTCTTTCTTCTCTCTCCTCTCTTCTCTCTCCTCTTTTCTCTCTCATCTCCTCTCCTCTTCTCTTTTCTTCTCTCCTCTCCGTTTCTCTTCTCTTTTATCTTCTCTCTCCTCTCTTCTTCTCTCTTTTCCTCTTCTTTCATCTCTCCTCTCCACCTCTCTTCTCCTCTTCTCTTCTCTCTCCTCTCTTTTCTCTTCTCTCCTATTCTCTCTCCTCTCATCTCTCTTCTCTCTCCTCTCTTCTTCTCTCTCCTCTCTTCTCTTTTCTTCTCTTCTCCTCTCCTCTCTTCTCTCTCCCCTCCTCTTCTCTCATCTCTCTTCTCTCTCCTCTCTTCTCTCTCCTCTCCTCTCTCCTCTTTTCTTCTCTTCTCTTCTCCTCTCCTCTTCTCTTTTCTTCTCTCTTCTTTTCTCCCCTCCTCTCTTCTCTCCTCTCTCCTGTCTTCTCTATTTTCTCTTCTTCCCTTCTCTCCTCTCTCCTCTCCGCCTCTCTTCTCTCCCCTCTCCGCCTCTCTTCTCTCCTTCTCCTCTCCTCTTCTCTCCTCTCATCTCCTCACCTCTCCTCTTCTCTCTTCTCCTCTTTTCTCCTCTTCTCTCCTCTCTTCTCTTCTCTCTTCTTTCTCCTCTCTTCTCTCCTCTTCGCTTCTCTCCTCTTTCCTCTGTTCTCTCTTCTTTCTTCTCTCTCATCTCCTCTCCTCTTCTCTTTTCTTCTCTCCTCTCCGTTTCTCTTCTCTTTTATCTTCTCTCTTTTCCTCTCCCTTCTCTCTCCTCTCTTCTCTCTCCTCTTTTCTTTTCTTCTCTACTCTCCTTTCCTCTCCTCTTCTCTCTCCTCTTTTCTTCTCTTCTCCTCTCCTTTTGTTACATTCAATGAAATGGTTAAGCCCGGGTTCACGCTGATGTGGTGCTGGAAATGCTGCAAATCCCGTGTATTTCCCGCACTGCATTTAAATCTCATCGCATTCATGCGACCAGGTGAAGGTGTCAATGATAAATGAACGACGCCCCAAAACATCGCAAAACGCAATGCGCTCGGCCAGATATCCCATCACACCCATGCGATGCGGTTCAGGTGTGGATTTAATAAAGTTTCCTGCGCCTTGGTGCAGATGTGATGCGATTTTAGTGTATGTCTCATAGTCTCATGTCGCACCGCACAGACATTTGCCTGTAATGCGCACGGGAAAGCGGTGCGATTCTTGTGCGCATTACGTGCGGAGTCCCGCGCTGCATAGTGTGAACCCGGGGTCAATGTGTGGCTACGTTCACGCTGATCTGCCGCAAAAACACAACAAAATGCAAAGGCATATGTGTTTTTACAGCGCTTTTGCTGCGCTTTCTGAGCACGTGACTTAAAAACTGCACCAAAAATGCTTCTCAGAGGCGTTTTTCAGGCGTTTTCTACTGATTTCAATAGGAAGATGCGTTTTGGGGGCTTTTTTCAGACGTTTTCCACTGATTTCAATAGGAAGAGGCATTTTGGGGGCTTTTTCAGACGTTTTCCACTGATTTCATTAGGAAGAGGAGTTTTGGGGGCTTTTTTCAGACGTTTTCGACTGATTTCAATAGGAAGAGGCGTTTTGGGGGCTTTTTCAGACGTTTTCCACTGATTTCAATAGGAAGAGGAGTTTTGGGGGCTTTTTTCAGACGTTTTCGACTGATTTCAATAGGAAGAGGCATTTTGGGGGCTTTTTCAGACGTTTTCCACTGATTTCATTAGCAAGAGGAGTTTTGGGGGCTTTTTTAAGACGTTTTCGACTGATTTCAATAGGAAGAGGAGTTTTGGGGGCTTTTTTCAGACGTTTTCCACTGATTTCAATAGGAAGAGGCGTTTTGGGGGCTTTTTCAGACGTTTTCCACTGATTTCATTAGCAAGAGGAGTTTTGGGGGCTTTTTTAAGACGTTTTCCACTGATTTCATTAGGAAGAGGAGTTTTGGGGGCTTTTTTCAGACGTTTTCCACTGATTTCATTAGCAAGAGGAGTTTTGGGGGCTTTTTTAAGACGTTTTCGACTGATTTCAATAGGAAGAGGAGTTTTGGGGGCTTTTTTCAGACGTTTTCCACTGATTTCAATAGGAAGAGGCGTTTTGGGGGCTTTTTCAGACGTTTTCCACTGATTTCATTAGCAAGAGGAGTTTTGGGGGCTTTTTTAAGACGTTTTCCACTGATTTCATTAGGAAGAGGAGTTTTGGGGGCTTTTTTCAGACGTTTTCCACTGATTTCATTAGGAAGAGGAGTTTTGGGGGCTTTTTTCAGACGTTTTCGACTGATTTCAATAGGAAGAGGCGTTTTGGGGGCTTTTTCAGACGTTTTCCACTGATTTCAATAGGAAGAGGCGTTTTGGGGGCTTTTTCAGACGTTTTCCACTGATTTCATTAGGAAGAGGCGTTTTGGGGGCTTTTTCAGACGTTTTCCACTGATTTCAATAGGAAGAGGAGTTTTGGGGGCTTTTTTCAGACGTTTTCGACTGATTTCAATAGGAAGAGGCATTTTGGGGGCTTTTTCAGACGTTTTCCACTGATTTCATTAGGAAGAGGAGTTTTGGGGGCTTTTTTCAGACGTTTTCCACTGATTTCATTAGGAAGAGGCGTTTTGGGGGCTTTTTCAGACGTTTTCCACTGATTTCAATAGGAAGAGGCGTTTTGGGGGCTTTTTCAGACGTTTTCCACTGATTTCATTAGGAAGAGGAGTTTTGGGGGCTTTTTTCAGACGTTTTCCACTGATTTCATTAGGAAGAGGCATTTTGGGGGCTTTTTCAGACGTTTTCCACTGATTTCAATAGGAAGAGGCATTTTGGGGGCTTTTTCAGACGTTTTCCACTGATTTCAATAGGAAGAGGCATTTTGGGGGCTTTTTCAGACGTTTTCCACTGATTTCATTAGGAAGAGGCATTTTGGGGGCTTTTTCAGACGTTTTCGACTGATTTCAATAGGAAGAGGCATTTTGGGGGCTTTTTCAGACGTTTTCGACTGATTTCAATAGGAAGAGGCATTTTGGGGGCTTTTTCAGACGTTTTCCACTGATTTCAATAGGAAGAGGCATTTTGGGGGCTTTTTCAGACGTTTTCCACTGATTTCATTAGGAAGAGGAGTTTTGGGGGCTTTTTTCAGACGTTTTCCACTGATTTCAATAGGAAAAGGCGTTTTTGGTTCATTTTCTTTTTAACTGAATAAAAATGCTCCAAAGAAGCTGCAAGCGGGAGTTTTTACACCACAATGGAAGCGCAGCACCGCAGTGTGAAAACATACATAGACACACCGGGAAGCATTTTTCTTGAGCTTTTCAGATGCTTTTTGTAACTAAAAAACGCTTCAAAAACTCCTCAGTGTGAAATTTCAGGAGCAATTTTGGAATTGAAATCGCATCTGAAATTGCATCCAATGAATGTGAAGGTCGGCGTCCTAACACGTGCGATTTGCTGCGGCGCAATTTTTAAAGTAGTTCTTGCGTGACTTTTTCTGCAGTTTTGTTGCGATTTCACAAACATAGAATAGAATGGAAATCGCACCGCAAATTGCGAGACATTGTTGAAAACCTTCACAAGTCGCAATAAAGTCATAAATTGCCCCTGAAATCGCAGCGGAGTGACCGGTGACTAAGGCTCGGGTCACACTGGATGCGATTTAAAATCACACGTTTTGTTTGTGATTTGAAGATTTCCCAACAATTTGTTGCGTTTTCTATTGCATTGTATGATTTCTACTGTAGTCTATGTCTGTGAAATCGCAGCGAACTGCAGAAAAAGTCACGCAAGAACTACTTTAGAAATTGCGCCGCTGCAAATCGCATGAGTTAAGACGCCGACATTCACATTCATTAGATGCGATTTCAATTCCCAAATCGCACCTGAAATCGCAGCGGAGTGACCGGTGGCTAAGTGTCAGGGGACTGATGGCAAGTAAGGAGGTGCTGTGTTTACCCAATCGTGGGAGGAAACAGGATCTTCCCGGCACACGATTGGTCGCCCTCCTGCACCGCCATGTAGTCGCGCCGTGTTTTCCCGCCATCCGCACAATGCCCCATAAATACATTTTCTGCATTGTAACAGAAGCCGGGCGGCCGGAACTCGCCGTCTAACTCAATTACACCTTCTGAGCGGCGCAGCAGCCAATGCGGCCGTTGTGTTGATTTAGGACGCTCGGAATAAAACGCGGAATTGTCGGCGGAATGAAGGGAGGCTCAGTGCGCAGAAACGTCCCATTCAGAGTCGCAGATCCGTATCTCAGGGAAAATAAATGTGCAGCTTCTCCAACAACGGATATTTCACCAGATTTCTTCTTTTCTCCTCTCTCTCCTCTTTCTTCTCTCTCCTCTCTTTTCTATCCTCTCCTCCTCTTCTCTATCCTCTCTCCTCTTCTCTTCTCTCCTCTCCTCTCTCCTCCTCTTCTCTCTTTTCTATCCTCTCTTCTCTCTCCTCTTTCCTCTCTCTCCTCTCTCCTCCTCTCTTCTCTATCCTCTCTCTCCTCTCTCCTCTCTCCTCTCTTCTCTCTCCTCTCTTCTCTCTCCTCTCTTCTCTCTGCTCTCCTCTCTCCCCTCTCTCCTCCTCTTCTCTCTTTTCTATCCTCTCTTCTCTCTTCTCTTTCCTCTCCCTCCTCTCTTCTCTCTCCTCTCCACTCTCCCCTCCTCTCTCCTCCTCTTCTCTCTCCTCCTCTTCTCTCTTCTCTCTCCTCCTCTTCTCTTCTCTCTCCTCTCTTCTCTATCCTCTCCTCTCTTCTCTCCCCTCTTTCCTCTCTCTCCTCTCTCCTCCTCTCTTCTCTATCCTCTCTCTCCTCTGTCCTCCTCTCTTCTCTCTCCTCTCTCATCTCTTTTCTCTTCTTCTCTCTCCTCTCTTCTCTCTGCTCTCCTCTCTCTCCTCCTCTTCTCTCTCCTCTCTTCTCTCCTCTCTCATCTCTTTTCTCTTCTTCTCTCTTTTCTCTCCTCTCTTCCTCTCCTCTTCTCTTTTCTCTTCTCTTGCCTCTCTCCTCTATCATCTCTTCTCTTCTCTCCTCTCTCTCCTCTCTCATCTCTTTTCTCTTCTTCTCTCTTTTCTCTCCTCTCTTCACTCTCCTCTCCTCTCTCCTCCTCTTCACTCCTCTCTCTTCTCTCTCCTCCTCTTCACTCCTCTCTCTCCTCTCTCCTCCTCTTCACTCCTCTCTCTCCTCTCTCCTCCTCTTCACCCCTTTCTCTCCTCTCTTCACTCTCCTCTCCTCTCTCCTCCTCTTCACTCCTCTCTCTCCTCTCTCCTCCTCTTCACTCCTCTCTCTCCTCTCTCCTCCTCTTCTCTTTTCTCTCCTCTCTTCTCTTTCTCTTCAGACGCCGTCTTGTTGCAGGACTCCCTGCCCTGGGGAATGGTGCGCCGTGTGCGAGGAGTGGGGTACATACTCCATGCGGATCTTGCACCCAGGTCCCCGGCTCTGCAAGGCTGCGGCACCCCAATTACTCGGAAACCCAAAATGTTTTTTTCCCCTATTAAGTCCTGATTTCCCTCCTGGGGTGGGAGTGACGGGAATGTCTGCTTGGTTTGTAGATCATTCTGCAGTCGATGCACAAATACAAGCCGCGGGTCCATCTCATCGTCCAGGACTGCCGGTTCGACTTGTCGCAGATCCAGTCCCTGCCGGCCGAAGGGGTCAAAACCTTCTCGTTCAAGGAGACGGAGTTCACCACGGTGACGGCCTATCAGAACCAGCAGGTGAGCCCCCGTTCTGTGCCAGCATTCCTCAGACCCGCCTAAATCGGGAATCGTCAAACCGGACGGGGAGAGGTAAAAACACCACAAACACAAAACGGGCAGCTAGTGCGAGTCCCCGGATCTGTCCTCGTATCAGCTTCCTGTCATCCCCAGCACCATCGGTGGGTGCGGTCTTGGTGTAGCTGCTGCAGGGGTGCCGGCCGTGCTTTGCGGCGGGGATGAATCGCAAGACCGGCTGAACAGAATCGCAAATCTTTTTGTCGGGTAAATAATGCGGCAAAAAAACCCCAAACTATTCAATCAACCGCCAGAAAAATGCCCAGCGTGCTGGAACAGTCCTGTTGCCGCGGTGACAAGCGGCAGCCTCTGCGGTCGCGGCAGAATTTCCTCCCTCTTATTTGCACCGTTTTCCTCCTCAGATAACAAAGCTGAAGATAGACCGGAATCCGTTCGCCAAAGGCTTCAGAGACCCCGGGAGGAACAGGTGAGTGTCAGCTCTTGTGGTTTCCCGGTGAGGGGTGCAGGACGCTGACGCTGTTCATGTGTTACAGAGGAGTGCTGGACGGCCTGCTGGAGAGTTACCCCTGGAGACCGGCGCTGGCCATAGACTTCAAGGCATTGACAGAGACGGCGGGTAAGAGGGGTCTACCGGGTCATAGCGAGGTGATGACATCATCACGGGGGGGTTGGCCAATCACAGGGAGGGAGAGAAGAGATAGAAAATGGGGGAAATAATCGTCATTCTGACGCCTCATCCCCTACTCAGTAGTAACCCCCAGCTCTGCTGATCCCCCACTCAGTAGTAACCCCCAAGTCTGCTGACCCTCAGATCAGCAGTGATCCCCAGCTCTGCTGATCCCCCTGCTTAGTAGTAACCCCCAGCTCTGCTGATCCCCCACTCAGTAGTAACCGCCAGCTCTGATGATCCCCCACTCAGTAGTAACCCCCAGCTCTGATGATCCCCCACTCAGTAGTAACCGCCAGCTCTGATGATCCCCCACTCACTAGTAACCCCCAGCTCTGATGATCCCCCACTCAGTAGTAACCCCCAGCTCTGCTGATCCCCCACTCACTAATAACCCCCAAGTCTGCTGACCCTCAGATCAACAGTGACCCCCAGCTCTGCTGATCCCCCTGCTTAGTAGTAACCCCCAGCTCTGCTGATCCCCCTCTCAGTAGTAACCCCCAGCTCTGCTGATCCCCCTCTCAGTAGTAATTCCCAGCTCTGCTGATCCCCCTGCTTAGTAGTAACCCCCAGCTCTGCTGATCCCCCTCTCAGTAGTAATTCCCAGCTCTGCTGATCCCCCTCTCAGTAGTAATTCCCAGCTCTTCTGATCCCCCACTCACTAGTAACCCCCAGCTCTGCTGATTCCTCACTCAGTAGTAACCCCCAGCTCTGCTGATTCCTCACTCAGTAGTAACCCCCAGCTCTTCTGATCCCCCACTCACTAGTAACCCCCAGTTCTGCTGATTCCTCACTCACTAATAACTTCCAAGTCTGCTGACCCTCAGATCAGCAGTGATCCCCAGCTCTGCTGATCCCCCTGCTTAGTAGTAACCCCCAGCTCTGATGATCCCCTGCTCTGCAGTAACCCCCAGCTCTGCTGATCCCCCACTCAGTAGTAACCCCCAGCTTTGCTGATCCCCCACTCAGTAGTAACCCTCAGCTTTGCTGATCCCCCACTCAGTAGTAACCCCCAGCTCTGCTGATCCCCTGCTCTGCAGTAACCCTTAGCTCTGCTAATCCCCCACTCAGTAGTAACCCCCAGCTCTGCTGATCTCCCACTCAGTAGTATCCCCCAGCTCTGCTCATCCCCCACTCAGTAGTATCCCCCAGCTCTGCTAATCCCCCACTCAGTAGTAACCCCCAGCTCTGCTAATCCCCCACTCAGTAGTAACCCCCAGCTCTGCTGATCCCCCACTCAGTAGTATCCCCCAGCTCTGCTGATCCCCTGCTTGCCTCTGTAGAACAACATCCATCACATGTGACGGATGCTGAAAACATGGTGTAAATATGAATTATGTTTCTTGATTAACCGGAAATACAGACTGCAGCCGTGAATGCGGCGCTGTTCTCAGCGTTGGGGAGGAGCCAGGCGCTGTAGAGAAGTATATATTGTATATTTAGTCTCTTCCATCACCCAGGATAAGATGCAGAATATGATGATGATAATTGTTATTCTGTCCTCTGCAGGCGGCTCATCTCCGATCCCCTCCAGCGGCGGAGCGCCATCTCCTCTCCTCTCTCCATCCTCCTCACCCCCCACCTTCCACCTTCCCGCCGGCAATCTCGGCATTCCGTATTCGGAGAACTATTTGCACAATATAAACCTCCCGCTGTGCTACCGGATCTGTCCCACCAGCGTCCTGAGGCCGCGGTCCGTCCTCTTCCCCAGCCAGGATAAACAGGCCTGTCCGGCAGGGCCGCTCCTCTCGCCATTAGTGCTGGACGTCCCGTTCTTATCGGCCTTCGGCATCTCCAAATCCAGCAAACTGGAAAACGCCAAGGGCCCGTGCGTCCAGACCTTCTCCCCCCCGGCCCAGATGTTGTACGGACTCCCCGCCTCTGGGAACGTTCTCCCCTCCCGGGAAACCCTCCATTGTTCCTTACAACCTTCCTACGGTTTGGTCAACTTCGCGGTGCCGCCTCATTTCATCACCGCCAACCATTTCAAGATGGCGGACACTCTAACCGCGTCACACCGAGACGGCCGACCCAACAGTTTCTGCTGGCCGTCGCCGCTCAACCATTGCCTGTGAAGGGAGAATGGCCGAAATTATGTAACGTCGGATACTTCATTACCGGTCTGGACGGACTTCTGTCGCCGGATTAATCGCAGAAGGACTGTAGATTCCGAAAACCGTTCCCGACTTTTATCTGACCGGCTCCAGAGCGCAAGAGCCGATTGTATCTCATGTAATAAAGTCATGGGACAAGTTGCCGCCATTTACACGGCTATACACACATGTGCAGAATTCTGCAGATTACTGACAGGCGGGACGCAGACAGGAGGATTCCTTGTCCGATCTGAAGATTTTGGCTGAAAACTTGGGATTGTAAAAAACGGATAGCAATGACTAAAAGGCTCCGCGCCATGGAAGCCAACGACCGCGACCGCGAAATTCAGCAACTACAGAAATACGACAATGAAATGAAAGAACGCAGCGCGCTGCATGTGCGCTAATATTGGGGTTTTCATTGGTTGAACCGGATGGACTTTTGTCTTTTTTCAGCCAGACTAACTATGTAACAACGTAACAATGTAACTAAATGAGATACAAATAATAATAATACAATGTACACAAAGCAGAGTCTTCCCGCCGGCTCGGGGTCACACCTACGCAGTTTGCGTTTGATCCGTTTCTGCGCTGCTTTTTGATGTGTTTTTAAACAGTTATGCGCTTTTGTTTCCCAACTTGTTGCTGGGCAGATTAAAATGCAAAACGCATAAAAAAAACGCATAAAAAACGCACTACATGCATTCCTGCAGCGTCTCCATTGAAGTCTATTGAACCAAAAACGCAACGTTTTGCGTTTCACTGCTTCCCCGTTGCTCTTTATCAGAAATAATGGTGAGAACCTCCTGCGCTTCTACCTATGATAAAAAATATATATGTGGAGGAGCTGCTAACATCCAATCACATACCTATAGCAGAAATACGGATACGGGGCGACACGGTGCGCAAAATCACACACACACACATATATATATATAAATATAATTTTTTTTATATATAATTTTTATATATATATATATAAATATAAAAATATAATTTTTTTTATTATATATATAATTTTTTTATTATATATATATATATATATATATAAATAAAATAAATGTTTATATATATATATATATATATATATATATATATAAAATAAAAAAAATTATATATATAATTAAAAAAATTATATTTTTATATTTATATATATATATATAAAAATTATATATAAAAAAAATTATATTTATATATACAGTTGTGTCCAAAATTATTCAACCCCCACTGAAATTGAGTGTTTTGGCCAGTTTGACATTGCTTTTGATCATTCAGTCATCTTGCTTACATTTACATTAAAGAGGCACTTGTAGGTCAGACAAATATAACATAACAGTTATAATGAAATAACCACAAATGTCTTTTCTGTGCTCACAGCATTATCAGTTTTATTCAACCCCCAAGTGACATTCAATCTTAGTACTTAGTACAGCATCCTTTTACAGTTATAACAGCTTTTAAACGTGAAGCATAGCTTGACACAAGTGTCTTGCAGCGATCTACGGGTATCTTCGCCCATTCTTCATGGGCAAAGGCCTCCAGTTCAGTCACATTCTTAGGCTTGCGCACTGCAACTGCTTTCTTTAAGTCCCACCAGAGGTTCTCAATCGGATTTAAGTCTGGTGACTGCGATGGCCACTCCAAAATGTTCCAGCCTTTCCTCTGCAACCATGCTCTAGTGGACTTGGAGGTATGCTTGGGATCATTGTCCTGTTGAAAGGTCCAACGTCTCCCAAGCCTCAGGTGTGTGACGGACTGCATCACGTTTCCATCCAATATCTCCTGGTACTGAAGAGAATTCATGGTACCTTGCACACGCTGAAGCTTCCCTGTACCTGCAGAAGCAAAACAGCCCCAAAGCATGATTGACCCTCCACCATGCTTCACAGTAGGCAAGGTGTTCTTTTCATCATAGGCCTTGTTCTTCCTCCTCCAAACATAGCGTTGATCCATGGGCCCAAACAGTTCTAATTTTGTTTCATCAGTCCACAGAACACTATCCCACAACTTTTGTGGTTTGTCCACATGGCTTTTGGCATACTGCAGTCGACTCTTCTTATTCTTTGGAGACAGCAAGGGGGTACGCCTGGGAGTTCTGGCACGGAGGCCTTCATTACGCAGTGTGCGTCTTATTGTCTGGGCTGAAACTTCTGTACCCACATCTGACAAATCTTTTCTCAGTTCCTCAGCAGTCACACGGGGACTTCTCTCCACTCTACGCTTCAGGTAGCGCACAGCAGTCGAAGTCAGCATCTTCTTTCTGCCACGACCAGGTAGCGTTTCAACAGTGCCCTTTGCCTTGAATTTGCGAATGATGCTTCCTAAGGTGTCTCTTGGTATGTTTAACATCTTTGCAATCTTCTTATAGCCATTGCCCTTCCTGTGAAGAGAAATCACCTCTTCTCTTGTCTTCCTGGACCATTCTCTTGCCTTCACCATGTTTGTAACCACACCAGTAAATGTCTAGAAGGAGCTGAGTATCACAGTCATTTTAAAGCTGCCTAATTGGTGCTTATTATGCTTGATTGCTGCTCGGTGACATCCACAGGTGTTTTCAATACCTGATGGAAAGCACCTGTATGAACCTCTGTTCTTCAGAGTGGTAGTCTTTAAGGGGTTGAATAATTGTGGCAATGAAGAAACCACATAAGAACCATTTACTACTGTATTACATAAACAATTGATGTCATTTTAGTTGCATTTGGGTAGTTACAACGTCCTTGTAGGATTTGATTCTGAATACAATTCCAAATGTACACTATAGTCCCTAAACCCCTTTACAGCATTGGGGGTTGAATAATTTTGGACACAACTGTATATATATATATATATATATATATATATATATATATTTGTGTGATTTGCATTTCTGGGTAGGGGGTGTACACACGCCCTACCCATGCCGCCATTCGCGGCCTCAGATGTCAATCATTGAGTCCCCAGTTGGTGATTACTCTCCGGCACCCAGTGATCGCCGAGTATCTCCAATGGGGGAGAGACCTGTGTATAAACAACACGGAGCTCTCCCCTGTCAGCTCCGGCACACTGCTTTGTATGGCTCTGCATAGCAGCATGCTCACAGTGAAACACACACAGCACACAGGTAACCCTTTGACCCCCCAGATGTTAACCCCTTCCTGCCCAGTGCCATTAGTACAGTGTCGGGGCTTTTTATTATCGCTGATCACTGTATTGGTGTCACTGGGGATGTCAGTGGCAGTTAGTCAGTTCCCCCTCCCCCCTCAGTGTCAGAATGCTGCCGCAGTCCCGCAATAAGTTGCTGATTACTAGTAAGAAAAAAATATCCCAGTATCTATCCCGCCATTTGTAGACGCGATAACTTTCACGTAAACCAATACATTTCCACGTATCGGGATTTTTTTAGCAAAGACACGGAGCGGGAGACACGGAAGACACGGAGCGGGAGACACGGAGGACACGGGAGCGGGAGACACGGAAGACACGGAGCGGGAGACACGGAGGACACGGAGCGGGAGACACGGAGGACACGGAGCGGGAGACACGGAAAGACACGGAGCGGGAGACCACGGAGGACACGGAGCGGGAGACACGGAGGACACGGAGCGGGAGACACGGAGGACACGGAGCGGGAGACACGGAGGACACGGAGCGGGAGACACGGAAGACACGGAGCGGGAGACACGGAGGACACATAGCGGGAGACACGGAGGACACGGAGCGGGAGACACGGAGGACACGGAGCGGGAGACACGGAAGACACGGAGCGGGAGACACGGAGGACACGGAGCGGGAGACACAGAAGACACGGAGCGGGAGACACGGAAGACACGGAGCGGGAGACATTTTGGCCAAAATTTATGACGAAATTTGATTTTTTAATTTTTTACTGGACATATTTTATAGCAAAAAGTCAAAAATATAGTTTTTTTTTCTCAAAATCCTCTTTTTTGGTTTATAGCGCAAAAAAAATATGGACAGGCGAACAAACACCACCGAAAGAAAGACATAAATGTAATTTGGGTGCGGCGTCGCATGACCGCGCAATTGTCCGTTAAAATAATGCAGCGCCGTATCGCAAAAAATGGCCTGGTCAAGAAGGGTGGGGTGGGGAATCCTCTGGTGGGGGAATCCTCTGGTGGGGGGGGGGAATCCTCTGGTGGGGGGGGGAATCCTCTGGTGGGGGGGGGGAATCCTCTGAAGTGATTAAAAATGTCCCGACCCTTTCCAAAGAAACGCAGCGGGGGAAAAGGCGAAGAGTGAATCTGTCTCATAGGAAATCATGTTCAATGGACTGCTGTGCGTTTCTGCAAAATGCAACGGAAAACGCATCGGTGTGAACCTAGACGAAGGGCCGATCACACTCCATGCGGTTCAGTTGCTTTTTTTCTGCATCCAAAACGCACAGAAAGTCGGTGATCTGGTTGTCGATGTCATCGCTCACATCAGCGCTCGCAGTTCCGGTGCGTTCCGGATGCAGGAAAAAAAGTAGAGCAGGCGGCATTTTTCCTGCACAGAACCGTCCTGGAACGCACCACTTTGTAAGGTCCCCCCCCCCCCTTCATGAACTGGGCTTTTTTTTTCCCCTATTTGGCACTGTGCTACTTTAACTAGTAATTGCGCAGTCATGCACAAACAAAATTTATATAATCCCCCCCCCCCCCCCCCACACACACACACCAACAGAGCTGTTTTTTTTTTCATTATTAAATTAAAAAAAGTTTTGAAAAATAACCAATAATTCTTCATTTCTGCTACAAAATATCCCCCCCCCAAAAAAAAAAAATCTAATTTCTTCCTAAATTTAGGCCGAGATGTATTCTGCTCCGAGTCATTTGCAAAAGAAAATCCCTTAACTACTTGGAAGGCCCCCCCCCATGACCAGGTGTTTTTTTTTTTGCTCCTCTGCACTGTGCTACTTTAACTGGTAATGCGCGGTAATGCGACTCTGCACCCAAACAAAATTTATATAATCCCCCCCCCCCCACACCAACAGAACTGTTTTATTATATAAATAAAAAAAAGTGAAAAGTTTTGAAAATTAACCAATATTTCTTCATTTCTGCTACAAAATATCCCCCCCCCCCCAAAAAAAAAAAATCAAATTTCTTCCTAAATTTAGGCCAAAATATATTCTGCTCCGAGTCATTTGTAAAAGAAAATCCCTTAACCACTTCGGAAGGTCCCCCCCCCCTTCATGACCGGGTGTTTTTTTTTGCTATTCGGCACTGTGCTACTCTAATTGGTAATTGCGCAGTCATGCAACTCTGCACCCAAACGAAATGTAAATCTTTTTTTTTTCCCCCCCAGCAACAGAGCTTTCTATTGTGTATTTGATCGATTCTGTTTTTTCTGTATTATTATATAAATGAAAAAAAAAAAAAACGTTTTGAAAAATAACAAATATTTCTTCATTTCTGCTACAAAACATTTCACAAAAAATCATCGAATTCTTCCTAAATTTAGGCCAAAAATATTCTCCTCCGCGTCATTTGTAACAGAAGATTCCTTAACCACTTCGGAAGGTTTCCCTCCCCCCCCCTTTTTTTTTTTTTTTGCTATTTGGCACTGTGCTACTCTAACTATAATTGCACGGTCATGCCACACTGCACCCAAACAAAATTTATAGAACTTCCCCCCCCCATATCAACACAGCTTTCCTATTGTGTATTTGATCAATACTGGGGGTTTAATATGTTTTTTTATTATATAAATAAAAAAAAATAGAAAAGTATTTATAAATAACCGATATTTCTTTATTTCTGATACAAAACATATCCCCCCCCCCCCCAAAAAAAATAATCAAAAATCAAATGTCTTCCTAAATTTAGGCCAAAATGTATTCTGCTCCGCGTCATTCGTAAAAGAAAGTCCCTTAACCACTTCGGCACTGTGCTACTTCAACTGGTAATTGTGCGGTCATGCGACGCTGCACCCAAACAAATTTATATAATTTCGCCCCCCCCCACATCAACAGAACTTTCTATTGTGTATTTGATCAATTTTGTTTTTAATTTTTTTATTATATAAATGAAAAAAACAAACAAAAGTTTTGAAAAATAACCAATATTCTTCATTTCTGCTACATAACATATCCCTCCCCCCCCCCCCCCCAAAAAAAAAAAAAATCTAATGTCTTCCTAAATTTAGGTCAAAATATATTCTGCTCCGCGTCATTTGTAAAAGAAAATCCCTTAACTACTTTGGAAGCCCCCCCCCCATGACAGGAGCATTTTTTCTGCTATTCAGCACTGTGCTACTTTAACTGGTAATCGTGCGATCATGCAACGCCGCACCCAAACAAAATTGATATCATCCTCCCCCCCCCCCCACATCAACAGAGCTTTCTGTTGTGTGTTTGATCAATACTGGGTTTAATTTTTTTTTTATTATACAATGAAAAAAAAAAAGTTTTGAAAATAACCAATATTTCTTCATTTCTGCTACAAAACATTTCCCCCCCCCCAAAAAAATATAATGTCTTCCTAAATTTAGGCCAAAATGTATTCTGCTCTGCGTCATTTGTAAAAGAAAATCCCTTAACTACTTCCGGAAGGTTCCCCCCCCCTCCCTTCATGACTGAGCGTTTTTTGTTTTTTTTTTGCTATTCGGCACTGTGCTACTCTAACTGATAATTGCGCGGTCCTGCAACGCTGCACCCAAACAAAATGTATATCATCCCCCCCCCCCACATCAACAGAACTTTCTATTGTGTGTTTGATCAATACTGGTTTTTTTATTATATAAAAAAAAAAAGTTTTGAAAAATAACCAATATTTTTTTAAATTTCTGCAAAAAAAAATCTAATTTCCCCCCCAAAGAAAATCTAATTTCTTCCTAAATTTAGGACAAAATGTATTCTGCTCCGAGTCATTTGTAAACGAAAATCCCTTAACCACTTTGCAAGCCCCCCCCCCCATGGTGTTTTTTTTACCTGCTATTCGGCACTGTGGCTACTTTAACTGGTTATCATGTGGTCATGCAACGATGCACCCAAACTAAATGTAAATCATCCCCCCCCCCACACCAACAGATCTTTCTATTGTGTATTTGATCAATACTATTTTTTTTATTATTATTAAATAAATGAAAAAAAAGTTTTGAAAAATAACCAATTTTTTTAAATCTCTGCTACAAAACATATCCCCCCCCCCCCCCCCAAAAAAAAAAAATCAAAATCAAATGTCTTCCTAAATTTAGGACAAAATGTATTCTGCTCCGAGTCATTTGTAAAAGAAAATCCCTTAACCACTTCAGAAGGCGCCCCCCCCCCAATGACCAGACATTTTTTTTTTCTGCTATTCGGCACTGTGCCACTTTAACTGGTAATCGCGCGGTCATGCAACGCTGGACACAAATGAAATGTAAATCATTTCCCCCCCCCCCACATCAACAGAACTTTCTTTTGTGTATTCGAACATACTGTTTTTTTTTAATCATATAAATGAACAAAAAAACCAAAAGTTTTGAAAAATAACCAATATTTCCATTTCTGCTACAAAACATTTCCAAAAAAAACAATCGAATGTCTTCCTAAATTTAGGCCGTATTCTTCTCCGCGTCATTTGTAGAAGTAACTCCCACGACGTGTCTATTGATTGGATGGTGAATGTTCTCACCTACAAATGGCGGTCTATAGACTGGAGGCTGCGAATTATAGCGGGAAGGCGGCGGGCAATCCTGCACTGACTGACGCTGGGGAAGGGGGGAGGGGGAACTGACTGCTGCTGACACCCCCAGTGACACCAATTCAGTGATAATCCTGTACACTGTCTCTGTATGAATGACTCCGGCCGGGAAGGGGTTAACGTCTCGGGGCAATCAAAGGGTTGACTGTGTACGACGAGTGTGACATTTGTGTTCGATGTGCGGCTGATTACTAAAAATCTCTTTGTTTTATCGCCCTCCGCAGGGAGAAGAAGCAGAGAGATCGCTCCCTCTGTGCAGAGCTCTGTGTTGACGGTCAGCACAGAGCTCCAGGAAGGGGCGTTTCTACCACGAGGCAAACAAGGCGTTTGCCTTGGGTGGCATTTTTCGGGGGGGACCAGGGGCAGACTGACAACGCATGGGGCCCCGGGCAATAAGGGATTATGGGGCCCCTGTGTGCTCGCCCACACTCAAACCACACCCAAAAAAGCCTATCAAAGGTAACAGGGGCATCTCATGGGGCCCCCCACTGACCCCGGGCCCTTGAGCAGTGCCCGAGTTGCCCGAATGGTCAGTCCGCCCCTGGGGGTGACAAAGGAAGGAGAAGCGGGTCTCTTTCTCTTCCATCACTGGCTCCAATCTGGATGGGGAGGGGCCCCAAATCTTACTCTTGCCTAGGGCGGCAGGTAACTAAGATACCCCATTGGCTCTGGGCTGTAATTGGACACGGCTGGTCAGCAGGTCTCAGCCACGAATCATTGGTCGGGACCTGCTGACACAGCGGGAGTCGGCGAGGAGGGGCGCATGCGCCCAGAGGAGGCCAGTGATGCTCAGGTACATCGCTGGGCCCATCCGCAGTACATTCCGCGAGGGCGGTCCTTAGGGTTAGGGCGGGCTTTCATACCCGGGAGGTGCCGCGGCGTCTGTATCTCGGGATTGCTGTGATTGGCTCTTGGTGTTGAGGGGTCAAGAAAACGAAAATCATCACAAGAACATAGAATACTCCCCACCGCGCTATGATACACATGGGGGGGAGGGGTGGGGGCGGTTCCCGCTCTAGTCCCTAAAGTACATCGCAATCGAGATATCAGAAGCTCCGCCCAT
The DNA here is from genome assembly GCF_062004578.1 of Staurois parvus. Taxonomy (NCBI): domain Eukaryota; kingdom Metazoa; phylum Chordata; class Amphibia; order Anura; family Ranidae; genus Staurois; species Staurois parvus. Next base: position 113,759 of record NW_028319426.1, read on the forward strand.
TGATGATGTCACGCAGGATCCGTCTGTGTTTTGTCCAATCCGGCCTTGTCAAAGATTTGAAACGCGTCGGCGAGATCCTTGGTGATGTCATTGATGGGCGGAGTTTCAAACGATTTGGCTCTCCACCGCTAGTCCCTAAAGTACATCACAATCGATATATCAGAAGCTCCGCCCATCGATGATGTCACCCAGGATCCGTCTGAATGCTTTTTCGTCCAAGCCGGCCTTGTCAAAGAAACGCGTCGGCAAAATCCTTGGTGATGTCATTGATGGGCGGAGTTTCAAACGATTTGGAGCATTCTGGACTATATGCGGTTCTTCTATTTTCTATCACATGATGTAGAGGACTGAATGGAGGCGGAAAACGCAGCGGGGGAAGAATTCTTGGAATATCGCCCACACGGGGAAGATCCGCAGTGGGAGGAGCTATACACACGAGACGCTCCATAATTAGAAAGGCGAGGGGGGCGGTGGGCGCGTGGAGGGGGGCGGAGGTAGTGTGGAGGGGGGCGGAGGGCGCATGGAGGGGGACGGAAGGAGTGTGGAGGGGGGCGGAGGGCGCGTGGAGGGGGGCGGAGGGAGTGTGGAGGAGGGCGGAGGGCGCGTGGAGGGGGGCGGAGGGAGTGTGGAGGGGGGCGGAAGGAGTGTGGAGGGGGGCGGAGGGTGCGTGGAGGGGGGCGGAGGGAGTGTGGAGGGGGGCGGAAGGAGTGTGGAGGGGGGCAGAGGGCGCGTGGAGGGGGGCGGAGGGAGTGTGGAGGGGGGCGGTGAGCATGTGTAGGGGGCGGTGCGCGTGTGGAGGGCAGTGGTGGGAGTGTGGAGGGGGGCGGAGGGCGCGTGGAGGAGGGCGCGTGGAAGGGGGCGGAGGGAGTGTGGAGGGGGCGGAGGGAGTGTGGAGGGGGCGGTGGGCGTGTGGAGGGGGGCGGAGGGAGTGTGGAGGGGGCGGAGGGAGTGTGGAGGGGGCGGTGGGTGTGTGGAGGGGGGCGGAGGGAGTGTGGAGGGGGCGGTGAGCGTGTGGAGGGCAGCGGTGGAAGTGTGGAGGGGGCAGAGGGCGCGTGGAGGGGGGCGGTGGGAGTGTGGAGGGGGCGGAAGGTGTGTGTAGGGGGGTGGTGGGCGTGTGGAGGGAGCGGAGGGCATGTGGAGGGGGGGGCGGTGGGCGCGTGGAGGGGGGCGGCGGGCGCGTGGAGGGGGGTGGAGGGAGCGTGGAGGGGGGCGGCGGGCGTGTGGAGGGGGGCGGCGGGAGTGTTTTCCATGGTGGGTGGAGAGATTCTCAGTTAGCGGTGGATTGGGTGCTTATAAATGGTGTCACTGGAGGTGTTTCGGCATGACGGTGTCACCGGCCGAGACACTTTGTATACATTGTTTCCATTGAAGTGAGATTTTTTCTGGAACCTTCACACTGACAGCGCTCCATCGTTTTATCCAATTGTAACAATGAATTGCCGTTCTTGAAGTGCCAAAGGTGCTCCCCGCTCCTCGAAATGCGTTGCGGCCATGGGTGTCATGTGACGCAGCAGGGCGGATCCCCCCCCCGCCTCATACAGACATCTCCGGGTATTGATCACCTGTGGGGGAGGGATTTCCGTCTCGGATATTTTTCCAGTTTATCGATTGTTTGAGGTTTCATACAGAACATGAATGGATGAATGTGATTGGACAAGGAATCGCCCCACTTGCGGTCAGCCTGGTCATGGAACGCACGCCCTGCAGGAGGAGTGACGCACACGTGTTTGTATATTTCCTCGCATTGGTGGGAATGTTCTCCGGCAAGGAGCTGGTGACCCCGCACTCCATCCCCGGTGACCCCGCACTCCATCCCCGGTGACCCCGCTCTCCATCCCCGGTGACCCCGCTCTCCATCCCCGGTGACCCCGCACTCCATCCCCGGTGACCCCGCACTCCATCCCCGGTGACCCCGCACTCCGTCTCCGGTGACTCCTCACTCCGTCCTCAGTGACCCCGCTCTCCATCCCCGGTGACCCCGCACTCCATCCCCGATGACCCCACACTCCATCCCCGGTGACCCCGCACTCCATCCCCGGTGACCCCACACTCCATCCCCGGTGACCCCACACTCCATCCCCGGTGACCCCGCACTCCATCCCCGGTGACCCCGCACTCCATCCCCGGTAACCCCGCACTCCATCCCCGGTGGCCCCGCACTCCATCCCCGGTGACTCCTCACTCCATCCCCGGTGACTCCTCACTCCATCCCCGGTGACCCCACACTCCATCCTCGGTGACCCCACACTCCATCCCCGGTGATCCCACACTCCATCCCCGATGACCCCGCACTCCATCCCCGGTGGCCCCGCACTCCATCCCCGGTGGCCCCGCACTCCATCCCCGGTGACCCCGCTCTCCATCCCCGGTGACCCCTCTCTCCATCCCCGGTGACCCCGCTCTCCATCCCCGGTGACCCCGCTCTCCATCCCCGGTGACCCCGCACTCCATCCCCGGTGACCCCGCACTCCGTCTCCGGTGATCCCGCACTCCGTCTCCGGTGATCCCACACTCTATCCCCGGTGACCCCGCACTTCATCCTCGGTGACCCCACACTTTGGGAACACAGACAGTCCTATATACTGTAACATGAAATCAGAATGTGGGGGGGGGGGTGATTTACTAAGGGGGGAGGGGCTGTTCACATTCCGGGGTGAATGTTAGTGAATAAGGTGACAGGATTCACTTCCAATACCCAATCACGTGGGAGAGAAATGTGAACTGACTGGTCCTGGCACACCATTGGCTGTTCAGGTGAATGGTGTTTAGTGGGCGGAGCTCAGCGGGATGGAGGTAGGTTGTTGAACACAAATGTATTAACCCCTTTGCTGGCTAGTGCCAATGTTAGTGAACCCCCTCACTGCCACAAGGGGTGAACTATTCGTCTGTACAGAACTGCACCAGGGGCCACTGACAGTTTTTTTTGCTCCTCCATGCTGCACCCTGAAGGGCCACTGACCACCAATGCAAAAAGGTTAAGGGGCTTCCAATGAAGGGGGTTTACATAGCAGAACACCCCCGACCTGCAATGTATGTTATTATTGCATCCCGACACCAATGCTGGGGGTTATTATTGCATCCGCTGACACCAATGTTGGGGGTTATTATTGGATCCACTGACACCAATGCTGGGGGTTATTATTGGATCCCGACACCAATGCTGGGGGTTATTATTGCATCCGCTGACACCAATGCTGGGGGTTATTATTGCATCCACTGACACCAATGTTGGGGGTTATTATTGCATCCACTGACACCAATGTTGGGGGTTATTCTTGCATCCCGACACCAATGCTGGGGGTTATTATTGGATCCACTGACACCAATGCTGGGGGTTATTCTTGCATCCCGACACCAATGCTGGGGGTTATTATTGCATCCACTGACACCAATGCTGGGGGTTATTATTGCATCCACTGACACCAATGCTGGGGGTTATTATTGCATCCACTGACACCAATGCTGGGGGTTATTATTGCATCCACTGACACCAATGCTGGGGGTTATTATTGGATCCACTGACACCAATGCTGGGGGTTATTATTGCATCCACTGACACCAATGTTGGGGGTTATTATTGCATCCACTGACACCAATGTTGGGGGTTGTTATTGCATCCACTGACACCAATGTTGGGGGTTATTATTGGATCCACTGACACCAATGTTGGGGGTTGTTATTGCATCCACTGACACCAATGTTGGGGGTTGTTATTGCATCCACTGACACCAATGTTGGGGGTTGTTATTGCATCCACTGACACCAATGTTGGGGGTTGTTATTGCATCCACTGACACCAATGTTGGGGGTTATTATTGCATCCACTGACACCAATGTTGGGGGTTGTTATTGCATCCATTGACACCAATGCTGGGGGTTATTATTGGATCCACTGACACCAATGTTGGGGGTTATGTACCTTGGCTTTGCAAAATGTTTGAATATTAATAAAGATTTAAAGAACTTTGTGTACCAAACTTTGCACACGAGCCAAGCGTGTTATGTGTGTTTTGCGTGTTATGTGTGAATATTCTGCAGGAATAACGTGTGGCTGCCACCTGCACCTACGGCGGAACATAACGGCCTGCAAGCGTGTTCTGCATTTTAGCACATTGTACATTCATTTGCAGAAATACTCCATTCTGTCTGCGTTCCTGCTACCCCCAAATGTGAACAGCGCCTCGAAGTACTACATACACTGTACTGCCCCAAGTATTGTCCCCGCCCTCCAAACCATGTGATTCAGGTGTTCCAATCCCCTCCCAATCATGTGATCCAAGTGTTCCAATCCACTCCATATCATGTGATTCCGGTGTTCCAATCCCCTCCCAATCATGTGATTCAGGTGTTCCAATCTCCTCCATATCATGTGATTCAGGTATTCCGATCCCCTCCCAATCATGTGATTCAGGTGTTCCAATCCCCTCCCATATCATGTGATTCAGGTGTTCCAATCCCCTCCATATCATGTGATTCAGGTGTTCCAATCCCCTCCCAATCATGTGATTCAGGCGTTCCGATCCCCTCCCTATCATGTGATTCAGGTGTTCCAATCCCCTCTCAATCATGTGATTAAGGTGTTCCAATCCCCTCCATATCATGTGATTCAGGTGTTCCAATCCCCTCCATGTCATGTGATTCAGGTGCTCCAATCCCCTCCATATCATGTGATTCAGGTGTTCCATCCCCTCCATATCATGTGATTCAGGTGTTCCAATCCCCTCCCAATCATGTGATTCAGGTGTTCCAATCCCCTCCATGGACACAGGTGTATACAATCCATCCCCTAGACATGCACACTACAAACATTGGTGAAAGAATGGGTCGCTCTCAGGAGCTCAGTGACTCCAAGCGTGGTCCTGTGATAGGTGGCCACCTGGGCAATAAGTCCATCCAGGACATTTCCTGGCTACTAAATATTCCACGCTCAACTGTTAGTGGGATTATAACAAAGTGGAAGCCACTGGGAACAACAGCCACTCAGCCACCAAGTGGTAGGCCACGTCACATGACAGGGCGGGGTCAGCGCATGCTGAAGCGCACAGTGCGCAGAAGTCACCAACTGTCTGCAGAGTCAATAGCTAAAGACCTCCAAACTTGGTGTGGCCTTCAGATGAGCCCAACAACAGTGTGTAGAGAGCTTCATGGAATGGGTTTCCATGGCCGAGCAGCTGCATCCAAGCCTTCCATCACCAAGTGCAATGCAAAGCGTCGGATGCCGTGGTGTAAAGCACGCCGCCACTGGACTCTAGAGCAGAGGAGGCATGTTCTGTGGAGGGACCAATCACACTTCTCTGTCTGGCCATCCGATGGACGTGTCTGGGTTTGGTGGTGGCCAGGAGAACGGTACTTGCCTGACTGCATTGTGCCAAGTGTAGAGTTTGGTGGAGGGGGGATTATGGTGAGGGGGTGTTCCTCAGGGGTTGGGCTTGGCCCTCTAGTTCCAGTGAAGGGAACTCTTCAGGCGACATTTTGGACAATTTCCTGCTCCCAACTTTGTGGGAGGAGTTTGGGGATGGCCCCTTCCTGTTCCAACATGACTGCCCCCCAGTGCACAAAGCAAGGTCCATAAAGACATGGAGGAGCCAGTTTGGGGTGGAGGAACTTGACTGTCCTGCACAGAGTCCTGACCTCAACCCCATAGAACACCTTTGGGATGAATTAGAGCGGAGACTGCGAGCCAGGCCCCCTCCCCCGACACCAGTGCCCCTCCCCCGACATCAGTGCCCCTCCCCCGACACCAGTGTCTGACCTGACAAATGTGCTTCTGGAAGAATGGACTTCTCAGCTCGCTCCGGTCTGGTCACATGATCCCGTGTCAGTCAGCTGCAGGTGAGAGAAGACAGCGCTTGGCAATGGCTGGTAAAGCCCGGAGTGGTGACGTCTCTCGGAGGTTCTCAGGTCCCATCAGTTGTTGGCGCTCCCTCCTCTCCCCTGCAGCCACCACCGGATCACACAGGGAATAGCCGGACCGCACCGGAGGTGTATACATGGGTGTGTTTATCTTTTGTGGGGGGGACTGAGAGGGGGGTGAGTAGGGGGGTGAGAAGGGACTGAGAGGGGGGTGAGTGGGGGAGGGGTGAGAAGGGACTGAGAGGGGGGTGAGTGGGGGGGGGGGTGAGAAGGGACTGAGAGGGGAGAGTGGGGGGGTGAGAAGGGACTGAGAGGGGAGAATGGGGGGGGGGGTGACAAGGGACTGAGAGGGGAGAGTGGGTGGGGTGAGAAGGGACTGAGAGGGGGGTGAGAAGGGACTGGGGGGGGGTGAGAAGGGACTGAGAGGGGGGTGAGTGGGGGGTGAGAAGGGACTGGGGGGGGGTGAGAAGGGACTGAGAGGGGGGTGAGTGGGGGGTGAGAAGGGACTGAGGGGGGGGGGTGAGAAGGGACTGAGAGGGGAGAGTGACGGGGGTGAGAAGGAACTGTGAGGGGAGAGTGGGGGGGGGGTGCGAAGGGACTGAGGGGGGGGTGGGGGGGATGAGAAGGGACTGAGAGGGGAGAGTGGGGGGGTGAGAAGGAACTGTGAGGGGAGAGTGGGGGGGGGGGTGCGAAGGGACTGAGGGGAGGGGGGTGAGGTGAGAAGGGACTGAGAGGGGGGTGAGAAGGGACTGTGAGGGGAGAGTGGGGGGGGGTGAGAAGGGACTGAGAGGGGGATGAGGGGGGGTAAGAAGGAAGGAGAGGACCCATCATCCATTACAGCTCCTAGGGACTGAGCCATCAGGAACTGTCTGACCCTAATACTGCCTGCAGGCCTTTGTGACGGCTCCAGCGTTGGGAGGGACACACCAACCTCAGTGACACCAACCCCAGTGACACCAACCTCAGTGACACCAACCTCAGTGACACCAACCCCAGTGACACCAACCTCAGTGACACCAACCTCAGTGACACCAACCCCAGTGACACCAACCTCAGTGACACCAACCTCAGTGACACCGCTGCATCCTTGAAAATAGTTGCTCACAAACAGGTTCTGCGGAAACATGCCGATGAGCGACTGAGAAGATGAAACGTATAACAGTCCAGCACAGTCCCGCTCATGTCCTTCTTTGGCCGCTCGTGTCTGCCGAGTGTAAACGCATTTTTACAAAAAATATTACTCCTCACAAAACGAAAAAAATCTACATTTTCCTGTAAGTTTACTGTTTTGTGTTGGGCCGCGTTCATAGCTGCAGGACGGGCAAGTCTGATTCAGATGGTTTTAATAATAATAATAATAATAATAATAATAATAAATAATAACTAAAGAAAAAATAATAAATATTCATAATAAATAAATCTAAATATTAATGATGGTAATAATAATAATATAAATAAAAATAATAAATAAATAATAACTAAATTAAAAATACAAATTTATAATAAATAAAATAAACAAATCTAAATAATAATAATAAATTTGAATATTAATTATAATACAAATAATAATTAATAATAAAGAAAAATAATAAATATTCATAATAAATAAAATAAACAAATCTAAATATTAATAATAATAGTAATAATAATAATAATAATTATTATTCTAAAAATAAATAATAATAATAACAAAATATTTAAATGGGCAGCACAGTTGCTAAATGGTTAGCACTTCCCCCTGGCAGTACTCGGGTCGTTGGTTCGAATCCCAGCCACGGCACCACCTGCCTGGAGTTTGCATGTTCTCCCTGTGCCTGCATGGGTTTCCTCCGGGAACTCCGGTTTCCTCCCACACTCCAGAGACATGCTGGGAGGTGAAGTGGTTCCTGTCTAAATTGGCCCTAATATGTATATGAATGTGAGTTAGGGACCTTAGATTGTACGCCCCTTGAGGGTCAGGGACTGATGTGAATGTACAATATATATGTGCAAAGCGCTGCATAAATTGATGGCACTATATAAATACCTGAAATAATAATAATAATAAAAAAAACAAATTATAATAATAAATATATAAATATTAACTAAATAAAAAAATTCAGAATAAATACATAATAAAGAAATAATATTAATAAATAAATAAAACTGTGCAAATAAAAGGGGGAATTAGTGGCCATGATAAGAAAACAATAAAAAAATAATAATAACAATATTATTTAAAAATATTAGAATTTGAACTAACTTTTTATGGACATCCCGAAATGTGTCTTCATGGGCCGTAGGTCACTGTACATGACCCATAAGTAGCCTTTCTTCTCTCAGTAGGAGATGATCCGACGGATGCAGTATCTCCGCACCGAACTCTTTTGTTTTCCCGAAGGAAATATGACGTAATGGCGGCTGCTGCTACAAAACGCGCCGTATCCTCGTCACTCGTGTCTGCGGAGAACAAGGCAGAGAACGGCGGGAAGAAGACGCAGCGGGTGAGAAAACTGAACAACAGCAAATGATGAAACAGATGATATTTTTATCTCCTGGCTAATAAAAAAAATGCCAAAGCCCAAACAACGCACAAATGCTCAAAAAACAGATAAAAATGCATGAAAAAAATGCATCACCCTGCCCCCACCCCCATCCTGCCCCCACCCTTCTCCCGGGTATATATTATCATCAACAAGAAAAGCTCAGAGAAAACACGGCAACAAGGTTGGGGCGAGGGGTGAGGGGTGAGGGGCTAGGGGCGAGGAACGAGGGGCTGGGGGTGAGGGGCGAGGGGTGATGGGCGAGGAACAAGGGGCTGGGGGTGAGGGACAAGGGGCGAGGGGTGAAGGGCGAGGAACGAGGGGCTGGGGGTGAGGGACAAGGGGCGAGGGGTGAGGGACAAGGGGC